>NW_028270179.1:40186545-40389045 GCF_037043375.1 Chiloscyllium plagiosum
GTTCAGGGTGGTTTATATACAGAATAACAGATACCCGGGAGGGAGTTACAGACTGGAATCTAATCGAGGGGTTCGGGGTGGTTTATATACAGAATAACAGATACCCGGGAGGGAGTTACAGACTGGAATCTAATCGAGGGGTTCGGGGTGGTTTATATACAAAATAACAGATACCCGGGAGGGAGTTACAGGCTGGAATCTAATCGAGAGGTTAGGAGTGGTTAACATAGAGAACAACAGATACCCGGGAGGGAGTTACAGACTGGAGTATAATTGAGGGTTTTGGGGTGGTTTATATACAGAATAACAGATACCCGGGAGGGGGTTACAGACTGGAATCTAATCGAGAGGTTAGGAGTGGTTAACATAGAGAACAACAGATACCCGGGAGTGAGTTACAGACTGGAATCTAATCGAGAGGTTAGGAGTGGTTTATATACAGAACAACAGATACCCGGGAGGGAGTTACAGACTGGAGTATAATTGAGGGTTTTGGGGTGGTTTATATACAGAACAATAAGTATCTGGGAGTGAGATATTGACTGGAATTGAATTGAGGTTTTACGTTCGTTTTTGTGTAGAATAATACGTATCTGTGTGTGAGTTCCAGACTGGAATCTACTCAACGGGATCAGGGTGGTTTAAATATAAAATCTCACATACCTGGGAGTGAGTTTCTGCCTGGAATATAATTGAAGGGTTCAGGGTTTCACATGGAATAACAGTTACCTGGGAATGAGTTACAGATCGACTCTAATCCAGGAGATTGTGGTATTTTATGTATGCAATAACAGATACCTGGGAGTGAGGTAGAGATTGGAATCTAATCGAGGGGTTCGGGGTGCTTTATGTATAGAATAACATACAGGCAGGAGTGAGTTCCAGTCTGGAATCTGTCCGAGGCGTTCAGGATGGTTTATAGACAGAATAGCACATACCTGAGACTGAGAATAGACTGGAATGTAATCTGCTTTAAATATACAATAATAATTACCTTAGAGCCAGTTACAAACTTGAATCTAATTGAGGGGTTTAAGGTGATTTATATACAAAATAACATATACCCGGGAGCGAGTTACAAACTGGAAACAAATCGACGGGTTTGGGGAGGTTTATATAAAGAATAACAGATGCTCGGAGTGCATTAAGGACTGGAATCTAATCAAGGGGTTCCAGGTGATTTATATACAGAATAACAGATACCCAGGAGGGAGATATAAACTGGAATCTAATCGAAGGATTTTTATCCAGACAAACAGATATCCAGGAGTGAGGTATAGAATGGAATTTAATCGAGGGGATTGGGGTGGTTTACATACAGAATAACAGACACCCGGGAATAAATTATAGATTGGAATCTCATCGAAGGTTTTATATGCAGACTGACAGATTCCTGGGAAGGAGTTGCAGACTGGAATGCAATCGAGGTGTTCAAGATGGTTTGTATTTAGAATAACAGGTACCTTGACTGTGTTACAGACTGGAATCTAATCGAGGGGTTCAGGGTCGTGTCGATACAGAATAACAGATACCCGGGTGTGAGTTACAGATGGGGTCTAATTGAGGGGTTCAGGATGGTCCATTTACAGAATAACAGACACCTGGATGTGAGACTGGAATGTAATCGAGTGGTTCAAGGTGGTTTATATACAACATCGCACATAACCGGCAGTGAGATACAGAGTGGAATCTAATCGAGAGGTTCAGGGTGGTTCAGATACAGAATAACAGATACCCGGGAGTGCCTTACAGACTGGAATATAATGGAGTGTTACGGGTTGGTTTATATATAGAATAACAGATACCTAGATGTGCGTTATAGACTGGAATCTAATCGAGGGGTTCAGGTGGTTTACATACAAGATCACATTTACTTGGGATGGAGTCACAGACGGGAATCGATTTGAGCAGGTCAAGATCCTTTATCAACATAGAATATCAACTACGCAGGATTAACTTTCAGACTGGAATTTAATTGAGGTCCTCCAGATGATTTAAAAATTGACTAACACATGCCTGGGAGATTGTTTTCAGAATGAAATCTAATGGTGGGATTTATGTTGACTTCTATATCGAATAACAGATACTCGGGATCGTCTAGGCGTTGGGTGTGTTGAATAACAGTTACCCAGGAGTGAGTTAAAGGTGGTTATCTCATTGAGCGGTTGAGGATGATATTTACATCGAATAACAGATGCGCGGGAGTGAGTTACAGCCTAGAATCTAATCGAGGGGCTCAGGGTTTTTTATAATGGAGAATAACAGATACCCGCGATTGGTAACATATTGTGCCTCCAATTGAATGGTTAGATTAGATTAGATTACTTACAGTGTGGAAACAGGCCCTTCGGCCCAACAAGTCCACACCACCCCGCCGAAGCGCAACCCACCCATAACCCTACATTTACCCCTCACCTAACACTACGGGCAATTTAGCATGGCCAATTCACCTGACCTGCACATCTTTGTGACTGTGGGAGGAAACCGGAGCACCCGCAGGAAACCCATGCAGACACGGGGAGAATGTGCAAACTCCACACAGTCAGTCGCCTGAGGCGGGAATTGAACCCGGGGCTCTGGCGCTGTGAAGCAACAGTTCTAACCACTGTGCCACCGTGCCACCCACATATTCTATCATATATAGAATAACTGATACCTGGGTGGGAGTTAAAGACTGAAGTCCAATCGAGGGGTTCGGGGTATTTCATATATAAAATAACACATACCTGGGAGTGAGTTACGAACTGGAATCTAACTGAGGCTTTCAAGATGATTTCTTACAGAATAACAGATACCCAGGAATGTGTTACAGACTGGATACTAATTGATGCATTCACAATGGTTTAAACTGGGATAAGAGATACCTGGGAGATTTTATTTTAATGATTGGAATCTAATGCTGGGATTTATGATGATTTAATTATCGAATAATAGATACCTGGGAGTGAGCTACAGACTGGAATTTCATTTGGGGATTTGGTATGGTTTATATCTAGAGTAACAGGTGCCAAGGAATGAGTTACAGACTGGAATCTGACCCAGGGGGTTGTGGTATTTTAGCTATAGAATGACAGATGTCCGGGACTAAGTCACAGATTGAAAGCTAATCGAGGGTTTCAGTGTGGTTTATGTACTGAATAGCAGATACCTAGTTTTTAGTTATCGCTTGGAATCTTATCGAGTGAGTCAGGGTGGTTTCCACATGGAATAACAGATAATCGGGACTGAGTTAAATAACTGGAATATGTTAGTGTTGTTCAGGGTGGTTTATATACAGAATAACAGATGTCTGAGAGAGAGTCGGAGACTGGAATCTAATCGAGGGATACAAGTTGTTTGCTATATAAAATAACAGACTGATTTACAGACTGGAATCTAATTTTGAGGGGTTTGGAGCAGTCTGTAAACACAATAGCTGAAACCCGGCTTGGGTGAGGTGGGGGTGGGGTGGGGTGAGTTACAGACTGTTATCTACTCAAGGTGTTCAAGGTGGTTTATGTACAGAAAAACAGATTCTTGGGAATGAGGTACAGACTGGAACCTAATTGAGGTGATCTGGGTAGGTTACATGTGGAATAACAGATAACCCAGGAGTGAGTTACTGGCTTGGATCTCATCGAGGGGCTTAGGGTTTTATATCTTCGAGGAGAAAGTGAGGACTGCAGATGCTGGAGATCAGAGCTGAAAATGTGTTGCTGGAAAAGCGCAGCAGGTCAGGCAGCATCCCTGAAGAAGGGCTTATGCCCGAAACGTCGATTCTCCTGTTCCTTGGATGCTGCCTGACCTGCTGCGCTTTTCCAGCAACACATTTTCAGCTTAGGGTGTTATATGTACAGAATAACAGATACCGAGATCGATCTACAGATTGGAATCTAGTCGAGGATTTCAGGGTGCTTTATGTACAGAATAACACATATCTGGGAGTGAGGCACCCACTGGAATCAAGTCAAGGGGTTCAGGATGGTTTATACACAGAATAACACGGATGGGGGAGTGAAGTACAGTCTAGAATCTACTCGAAGGCTCTGACAGTTTTTAGACAGAATAACAGAAACGTGGCAGTGAGTAACAGACTGGAAGTTCAGCGTTGTTTATATGTAGAATAACACATAATCAGATGTGAGTTACAGACTGGAATCCAGTCGAGATGTACAGGATGGCATACATAGAGAATAATAGGTATTAGTTACTGACTGGAATCTAATCGAGGGGTGTAGGATGGTTTATACACAGAATAACAGACTGGAATAGACTGGAATTAATGAAGGGTTTCAGGATCATTTATAAACAGAAGACCAGACACAGGGAAATGAGTTACAAAACGTAATCTAATTGAGGGATATGGGGTGGTTTATATGTAGAATAACAGTTACCCTGGAGTAAGTTGCAGACCGGAATCTAACCGAGGTGTTCCGGGTGGTTTATATATAGAATAATAAATACCTGGGAGTAAACTACAGACTGGATTGTAATCTAGGTGTTCCAGGTAATTTACACACAGACTAACAGATAGCTGGGATTGCGTTACAGACTGGACTCTATTCAAATAACAGATGCGTAGGAGGGTGTTATAGACTGGCATCTAATTGATGCGTTCAGGACGGTTCACGTGCAGATATTTGAGAGTGAGCTGCCAACTGGAATCCAGTGGCGTGGTTCAGGTTTGTTTCTGTATAGAATAACAGATACCCAGGAGTGAGGTACAGATTAGAATTTACATTTGCAGAGTGAAATGTAATCAAGAGTATCAGCATTGTTTCGAGAGAGAATAACAGATGGCTGGGAATTAAGTTACAGACTGGAATCCAATCGAGGGGTTTAAGGTGGTTAGGAGAGAGAATAACGGATAGTTGGGAGTGAATTGCAAATTGAAATCAGATTGAGGTGTTCAGGGTGGTCGACATAAGGAATAACAGATCCCCAGGACTGAGGTACAGACTGGAATCAAATGAAGGGTTGCAGGATCGTTTATAAAGAGAATACCAGATACCTTGAAGTGAGTTACATAACAGAGTTATTGGAGGTGTTCAGGGTGTTTTCTATGCAGAGTAAGTTACAGACTCGATTCCAATTGAGGTGTTTAAGATGGTTTGTATGTCGAATAACAGATACTCAGGAGTAAGTTACTTTCTTGAAACTATTCGAGGTGTTCAGCGTGGTTTATATGTAAAATACCAGGTACACAGGAGTGAGTTACAAATTGGAAATTAATCCTGTGAAGTGTAATAATTTAGATATCTAACAACAGATACTTGGGACTGAGTTACAGACTGGAATATAAATAATAGGTTTGTAGTGGTTTATATAGAGAATACTAGATATCTGGGAGTGGGTTGCAGAATCAAATCAAATCGAGGTGTTCGAGGTGGTTTACACATAGAATAACAAGGACCTGGGAGTGAGTTAGGGACTGGAATCTCGACGAGGGGCTCAATTTGTTTTTATGAATAGAATAATAGATACCTGGAATGAGTTACAAAGTGGAATTTAATTGATGCTTTCAGGCTAGTTTAAACTTGGAATGAGGTTGGAATCTAATCCAGGAGTCTGTAATGTTCTATATATGGGTACCCAGGAGTGAGTTACAGACCGGAATCGAATCGAGGGACTCTGTGTGCCTTATACTGAGGAGAACAGATACCGGGGACTGAGTTCCAACCTGGAATCAATTGCAGGGTTTCGCATTTTTTATGAACATAACAACAGTTGACCAGCAGTGAGTTACAGGCTGGAATCTAATCGAGATGTACAGGCTGGTGTTGAAATCGAGAATAACAGGTACACAGAACTGAATTACAGACTGGAATCTGATTTGTGGTTTATGTACAGAATAACAGATGTCTGGGAGTGAGTTTCCCAATGGAATTTTGTCAAGAGGTTCTGGGTGGTTTGTACACAGAATAACAGGTACCCAGGACTGTGTTGCAGACTCGAATCTAATCAAGTGGTTTGCGATGGTTTGTGTATGGAATAACAGATACCTCGAATTGGTTTACAGGCTGGAATTTAATTAACGCTCAGGCGTTTTTAAACATGGAATAACAGATACCTGGGAATGATGTACAGATTAGAAACTGGTCCAAGGGTTTGTGGTGTTTTATATGTACAGAATAACAGATATCTGCCAATTTGTTATAGACTAGAATCTAATCGAAGAGATCAGGGTGATTTATATATAACATATAAGGATACCTTTTAGTGAGTTACAGACTGTAATTATTTCGGCAGTTCAGTGTGGTTTACAAACAGAATAACATATTCTAAGGATTTAGTTATGGCCTTGAATCTGATTGAGAGGTGCAAGGCTGTTTGTATATCGAATAACAGGTGAGTGAGTTGCAGACTGGAATCTAATCGAGGGCTTTCGGATGGTTTAAAATTTTTAACAACAAATTCCTGAGATTTACTTACAGACTGGAAACTAATCATGGGATTTATGATGATTCCAAGATAGAATAACAGGTGGCTGGGAGTGAGTTACAGATGGGAATATAATTGAGCGGTTCAACGTGGTGTCAGAGCAACAGATAGTCCTGAAAGAGTTATAGACTGGAACCCATTTGAGGTGTTGAGGGTGCTTAATATATCGAATAAGAGATACACAACAGTGAGTTACGGAGACGAACGTAATCGAGGGATTCAAATCAAATTAAATGAATTGTCCATCAACACTAAATTAAAGTTAACATTCTGCCCATAGTAGTCTGTAAACCTATGAGATTTAGCAAACAGGTCTTCAAGTGACACTTAAAATTTCATAAAGCTTTGAACAGCTCATAAATCTGTCAAATTAAACAATCTGGCTTTCAACACCCAGTGTGGCTCATGGAGCCATAGACATCCACAGCGCAGAAACACACCCTTCAGTCCAACTTTCCCGCGCTGACCAGATATCCTAAATTAATCTAGCCTGCATTCCCAATGTCCTTCCAAACTCTTGCTATTCGAATAGCCATCCAGATGCATTTTACATGTTGTAATTATACCAGCCCCCACCACTTCCTCATTCCAGGCAGGCAGGCATCCACTGCGTGAAAAAGTTATGCCTCAGGTACCTTTTAAGTCTCCCTTTCTCACCTTAAACTTATGCTCCTCCAGTTCTGGACTCCCACACCTCAGGGAAAAGAACTTGTCTACTTGTCCTATTCATGCCCCTCATGACTTTATCAACCTTTCAGGTCACCTCTCAGC
This sequence comes from Chiloscyllium plagiosum, assembly GCF_037043375.1. Taxonomy (NCBI): domain Eukaryota; kingdom Metazoa; phylum Chordata; class Chondrichthyes; order Orectolobiformes; family Hemiscylliidae; genus Chiloscyllium; species Chiloscyllium plagiosum. The sequence goes on from NW_028270179.1 coordinate 40,193,737, forward strand.
CATCTGATGCCCCAGGAGAAGCAACGCCGGCCTATTCAGCCTCTCCCTCTCGTTTAAGGACTGCACTCCCCATCAAAGCTCATAAATCTGTTATGGTTCACACAAGCATCATTAACACTCACTCAGGTTCGGACAATGCTCTTTACAGATTCGGATGAATCATTCCTGAGGAAGGGCTTATGCCGGGAAGGTCGATTCACCTACTCCTCAGATGCTGCCTGACCTGCTGTGTTTTTCCAGCACCACACACCCTCGGCTCTGATCTCCAGCATCTGCAGTCCTCACTTTCTCCTAATGCTCTTAACAGCCGATTAATTGGTCATATTAAGCAAACGTATCTGCTCCGCCCATTTAAAATGCCACACTGACATTGATCGTCCACTCTCGAGATGGTCAATAATCGCTGGCCAGCCAGTGCTGCTGACATCCCACGAGTGAATTGAATAATTTTAGATGGCACTTTCTGGTGACCCCTCAGAAAACTTTCAGATCTAGTGCGCAGGTCTTCACCAACAATTTAACAGAAAATTCTGCTGTGAATTCTTACAAATCCGTCAAATTAAGCAAATTAAAAACCCATTTAGGAAGCTCACTATCATTCGTCATGGCTGGCATTTCGGGTTGGAGAATGCACTTTTACAGCTCATACAATGTCATAATAAGCAATAATAATAAGCAAATGTCATAATTACTAGTTACCTAAAATAGCAAAGAAGTCTTTCACTAACACAGAACATGGCATAATACCTCTCTTGGCTCATAAATATGTGAAATTAAGTGAACAAATGGTGAATCTATCAAATTAAGAAGACAGATGCCCATCACCCACTTACGAGAGCATACCTCTTGAACAGTTCATAAACCTGTCAAGTTGAGCAAACGGAAAGTCAAAACTCACTTGAGATTGGAGACTGATTTCAACATCTTGTAAATCTGTTGAATTTCACAAGCAGAAATTTACTGCCCACTAAAAGTAGCACGCAGATCTTGAAATCTCAACATTTGCCAAATTAAGCAACCAGAATTTCAACAACCCCCCTCCCCTCCTCCCTTTTAACAGCTCTGGCATATGTGAAATGAAGTGGCCAGTCTATCAATACGCTTGTAAGATGGCATTCCCGTCGTATCAATTTACCCACGTTTCAGATTTAGCAAAAAAAAAATGACTGACACACTTAAAATGCCATATTTTTTGACAGCTCATACGTCTGTCACATTAAGAAAATATGAACATCAAATTCCATTTAAGAAGCATAGAATTACTCACAGCTCACACGTCCTTCATGTTTAGCGCGCATCTATGCTCAAACTCCATTGAAGACAGGATAATGCACTTAACAGGTCATCAATCTGGTAGATATATCATTCAGGAGTTCATCACACACTTAATAGAATAAGAATCTCTTAACAGCTCATAAATATGCCAAATTAAGCAAGCAGAACTTCGACACCTATACAAAATATCACACCTGTCTCAATAGCCTCTTAAATATGTCAAATAAAGAAAACAGATTTTCAAAATGTACATACTACAGCATATGACAACACTTAATTTTGGCTCACAAATGTGTCACGTTAAGAAACAGATCTTCACCAACCACTGAAGGAATGATGCTGCTCATAAATCTGTCAAATTAAGATGTTCACTGTTACTCTTGCAGATTCGCTGTTGGACTCACCAGCGGAGCAAAATGCCAGAATGGAATTCACAACTGGGCACTCTTCTCTTTCTCTGCCTGCTCCTCCGGGGTGCCCTGAGTGCCTGCACCATGAGCATCACCGAGGAGTGCCGCAATGCCGGTTTTGTGCCGGGGGCGCGGCTGGCAGGGCAGGGCTATGACGTGGTGACCCTGCAGCCCAAGGGAGCCTTCGTCATTGACGTGAACACCTGGCACACGGCCAACGGGAGCTGCACTCTCTGCGATAATGAGCTGCTCAATGACGTGCGCCAACGGCTGCCCATCTCGCTGGTGGACTGGCGCACCCTGAGCTCCTGCCGGCGCTCAGTCTCCAGCCGGCTTTACCGATCGGCCGCAAAGTTGGCAGAGTCCACCAGCTCCTCCATCACCAACAACTGGCATGCGGACCTCTCTGTGCAAACGCCCGAAGTCGGTGTCAATGTGGTGCTGGCTGGATCCCATTCCAAGATGGTGGAGTTTGGCACCAGCCGCTCCCAAAGTGATCACTACAGTTTCGCCAGTCACCAGTTCCAATGCCGATACTACCAGTATCGGGTGAAGGAAAAGCCCCTTCTGTCTCCCGATTTCCAATACTCTCTCTCCAAACTCCCAGCCAGCTCTGTTGGTCATGACAAGTACCCTTATCAGAAGCTGGTGGCTACCTACGGTACCCACTACCTCAAGTCAGTGGAGCTGGGCGGGCGCTACAAGGACGTGACGGCTATTCGGACATGCGAGGCAGCATCCGAGGGCTATACCACCGAGGAGGTGAAGGACTGCCTGTCGGTTGAGGCCAGTGTCACGGTGGGCCTGACCACCACAATTTCACCGGGCTACAAGCGATGCCAGGAGAAGGCGCGCTCCATGAAGCACCATGACAACTTCCACCAGGCCTTCAGCGACCGGGAGACGGAGGTGATGGGAGGCCGGGCCCGGCAAGGGGCCGACCTCTTGTTCTCCGGGGATGGCATGGCCTTCGCCCGCTGGATGGACAGCTTGCTCGCCTCCCCGGGCCTTGTGCGCTATGCCCTGGCACCGCTGCACCACCTGCTGCCCGCTGGCGACCTCAGGCAGAAGAACCTGCGGCGCTACATCAGTGAGTACATCATGGATAATGCCCTCTCCCAGAAATGTGGAGCGGGTTCTCGGTGCCCTCACGGGTCCTACCGTGATCCGCGCCAACCCTGCTCCTGCCTGTGTCGCGAGGACAGCCGTGTGGACCGCAACTGCTGCTCCAAGATGAAGGGACTGGGCCACCTAGTGGTCACTGTCCAGGAGGGCCGGGACCTCTGGGGGGACGTCTTCTCGGGCACCGACGGCTACGTGGTGGTCAGGTACGGCCAGGCGCAGGCCAGGACCTCGGTGATCTCAGGCAACAACAACCCCAGGTGGAACGCCAAGCTGGACCTTGGCCAGGTCAAGGCAGAGAGCGGGCACAAGCTGACTATCGAAGTCTGGGACCAGGACGACATCAGCAACAATGACCTCCTGGGCAAGTGCCAGGTCAGACTGACTTCCGGCAACCACTGTGAGGTCTGCTACCTCAAGTACGGCAAGGTGACCTATGCCTACACCTTCACCTGCGGCCTGCACCTGGGTGGTGCCACCTGCCAGGATTACACGCCTGGTCCTGGCAGTGTGCCCTTCACCACTGCCCTGGGTGGAACCAACCGCACCCTCCTTCTTAACACACACTTCCCTAACACCCGCTCCAAATCGCCAATCCCGATTATCTAATTCCCCTGACCTTTACCTCCGACAGTGTCTTTCCCGGACTGTATCCTCACTATCCCCATTGCAGCATTGTAAGCGCCGTCTATGCCATTACATTGAAACGCTTTGAAGGCTTTTTCCAACCGTGCAAGCAGCTCAGTTCACAAGCAGGTGCATCTTTATAATCTTACACTTTCTCAATAAATCTAACTCTGTGCATTTAGCCTGTTCCATGTGATCTGTCTGCACGGGCACACTCGTTCAGCGAGCTTGTGGAGTGCTGTGGGGCTGTACATAACGGGCATGGGGGGTAGGGGTAAAAAGAAAAAGCGTCCTGGCACAATTACACTTAAAAGAAAAGGCAACTGTTAAGACATTGGTTGCAACAGATGAATTTGAACCCAGGACAAATTTAGCTGTGATACATTGGTGCAATAGCTGGTCAAGGATCAGCTTAACTTCCTCACGAACATAGTAATACCTAGGAAAAAGGTACATTGGGGAAAATGGGCGGATGCTTGCGTGCATAGTGATTGCAGAGAGCGGGAGTGAAATGGAAGGTTTTTCAGTGCATTACATGAGCATAGAGCAGGAGCGAGCTGGGAGGGGTTTTGCTCCCTTGGCTTTGTGTGGGATGGGGGTGAACGTGAAGGGAGATGGGTCCATTTGGAATTGGTGGACTGGGGTTGGAAGCGAAGTGGCTTCAGACCATGGGGTTTGAGAAATGTGGGAGTGAACTGGAATGGGTTGGAATCCGTTGGGATCAGAGTAGTGTAGGCGTGAATGGGAAGGGGTTTGAATTCGTTGGGATTGCGTAGAACAACAGCAAAGAGGAAGGGCGTTGGGTCTATTGGGATCGTGTAGAATAATAATGCACAGGAAGGAGTTTGGGTTAATTGGGATGATGTTGAATTGGAGTGAGCAGGAAGTGGTTTGGGTCCATTGGGATTACGTAGAATTGGAATGATCAGGAATGGGTTTGGGTCCATTGGGATTGTGCAGAGCCAATGAGAACGGGAACGGAACAAAAGCCAAAGTTGCTGGAATAGCTCAGCAGGTCTGGCAGCATCTGTAAGAAGACATCAGAGTTAACATTTTGGGTCTCGCTATCCTTCCTCAGAACTGGAAGTCGTTTGTGTCCATTGGGTAGGAGTGAACGGGAAGGGGTTTTGGTCAGATGGGATTGTATAAAGTGGGTGTGAGATTTAAGTGCTTTGGGTCCTTGGTGATTGTGTCGCCTGGGAGTGAATTGAAAAGGGATTGGGTGCATTGGGGTTGTGCAGGATGGGAGAGAATTTGACCCTAACCTGCACAACTTTGGCTTGTGGGACAAAACTGGAGCACCCAGAGGAAACCCACACAGACACGGAGAGAATGTGCAAACTCCATACGGACAGTCGCCCAAGGCTAGAATCGAACATGGGTTCCTGGTGCTGTGAGGCAGCAGTGTTAACCACTGAGTCTACATCATGTAGAAAGGCCCCATTTCGCTGTACTTGGCCCATATCCTTCTCAACCTTTCCTGGCCTTTTATTTGTCCAAATGCCATTTAAGTAGTATTAATGAAAACACCTCAACCACTTATGTTGGCAGCACCTGTGTAAACCAAAAATTTCCCTCGGGCTCCCTTTTACTCCTACCTCTCTGACGTTAAACTGATGCCTGCTCATCCTCAATTCCCCAACCCTGGGGAAAAAGACTGAGTACATTCACCCTATCCATACCTCTCATGATACTATATACTTCTATAAGATTCCCACTTAGTGTCTTGTGCTCTAAAGAAAAAAGAAAACCCTAGCTGGTCCACCTTCTCTATAAAAGTCCTGGCAACATTCTTGTAAATTTCTTCGGCACTCTTTCCAGTTTAATAAGACCCCTCCTATAGCAAGGTGAACAAACGTGAACACAATATTCCAAGAGCGGCCTCACGAACCTCCTATTCATTTGCAAAATAACTTCCCAACTGAGCACTGAATGTCCTAACTGAAAACTGCCAATATACCAAAAGTCAATATGCCAATATGTCAAATTCTTATGCGTAAAGTCAGGAGGCATGGGATAGAGGGAAATTTGGCCAGTTGGATAGAAAACTGCTAACCGGTCGAAGTCAGAGAGTGGTGGTAGACGGTAAATATTCAGCCTGGAGCCCAGTTATAAGTGGAGTTCCGCAGGGATCAGTTCTGGGTCCTCTGCTGTTTGTAATTTTTATTAATGACTTGGAAGAGGGAGTCGAAGGGTGGGTCAGTAAATTTGCAGATGATACGAAGATTGGTGGAGTTGTGGATAGTGAGGAGGGCTGTTGTCGGCTGCAAAGGGACTTAGATATGATGTAGAGCTGGGCTGAGGAGTGGCAGATGGAGTTCAACCCTGTCAAGTGTGAGGTTGTCCATTTTGGAAGGACAAATAAGAATACGGAATACAGGATTAACGGTAGGGTTCTTAGTGAGGTGGAGGAACAGAGGGATCTTGGGGTCTATGTTCATAGACCTTTGAAAGTTGCCACTCAGGTGGATAGAGCTTGCAAGAAGGCCTATGGTGTATTAGCGTTCATTAGCAGAGGGATTGAATTCAAGAGTCATGAAGTGATGTTGCAGCTGTACAGGACCTTGGTTAGGCCACATTTGGAGTACTGTGTGCAGTTCTGGTCGCCTCACTTTAGGAAAGATGTGGAAGTTTTGGAGAGGGTGCAGAGAAGATTTACCAGGATGTTGCCTCGAATGGAGAACAGGTCGTTCGAGGATAGGTTGAGAGTGCTAGGCCTTTTCTCGTTGGAACGGAGAAGGATGAGGGGTGACTTGATAGAGGTTTATAAGATGATCAGAGGAATAGATAGAGTAGACAGTCAGAAACTTTTTCCCCGGGTACAACAGAGTGTTACAAGGGGACATAAATTTAAGGTGAAGGGTGGAAGGTATGGGGGGATGTCAGGGGTGGGTTCTTTACCCAGAGAGTGGTGGGGGCATGGAATGCGCTGCCTGTGGGAGTGGCAGAGTCAGAATCATTGGCGACCTTTAAGCGGCAATTGGATAGGTACATGGATGGGTGCTTAAGCTAGGACAAATGTTCGGCACAACATTATGGGCCGAAGGGCCTGTTCTGTGCTGTATTGTTCTGTATTCTATGTTCTATCTATGTTCTAAGCCTTCTTCACTGCTCAGTTTACCCATTGGTAAACCACCTTCATAAAACCGTGCACCTGAACTCCAACGTCCCTCTGTTCCACTACACTATTTAAGGCCCTGCCATGCACCATGAAACTCCGACCTTGATTTGACTTTCCAAAATGCAAGACCTCACACCCATCGAAATTAAATTACATTTGCCATTTCTCGGCCCACTTTCCAAGCTGATCGGGATCCTGATGGATTTTTTGATAACATTCCTCACTGCCCATGTTATCGCCTATTTTCATGTCGTCTGCAAAGTTACTAATCATGGCTTGTGCATTCTCCTGCCAATAATTGACAGCGATGACAAAACGACAATGGGCCCAGCACTGACCCCTGAGGCAATCCACTGGTCACAGGGCTCCAATGTGACAAGCATCCACCCACCATTGCCATCTGCTTCCCATGTCCTGTCGACCCGTGAAACCAGTCTGAAACCCATCTGACTTACACTATTCCATTTTCATCCGAATGTCGATCTAATCACCATTTAAATGCTGTTAAAGTTGGCGAGTTTACTTTGGCAATTCCAGACCACTACTATCTCCGACTAAATAAAATGCCTTTGACATCTGTCCTATTTCTATCATCCCTCAATTTAAAGCTACGTCCCCTCGTACGAGCCGTCACCATCTGAGGAAAAAGGCTCGCACTGTACACGCTATCTAATCCTCTGATTATCTCATATGTCTCAATTGTCACCTCTCACCTTCTCTCGAATGAAAGCAGCCTCAACTCCCTCAGTCTTTGCTCTTAAGACCTTCACTCCATACCAGACAACACCCCAATAAATCTCCTCTGAACCCTTTCCAAAACTTCCACATATTTCCTATAATGCAGTGCCCAGAAGTGTATGCAATACTCCAAGTGTGGCAGCACCAATGTTTCGTACAGCTGCAGCATAACATCATGGCTCTGAAACATAATCCTTCTATTCATAAAAACTAACTCACTATATGTCGTTTTCACAACCCTATCAACCTGGGTGGCAAATTGCAGGGATCCATGCACACGGACACCGAGATGTATCTGCTCATCCAAACCACCAAGGGACTTACCATGAGCCCAGTCCTCTGCATTCCTGTTACTCCCTCCTGTTTGTAATTGAAACTTCTGGTTTGAGAAGCAAGTTTGCTCTCTGAGTGGAAAGTTTCATTTTCAGACTGTTCATCACCATGCTAGGTAACATCATCAAGTGAGCCTCCGGTGAATTATCACGCGTAGAAAGTGAGGTCTGCAGATGCTGGAGATCAGAGCTGAAAATGTGTTGCTGGAAAAGCGCAGCAGGTCAGGCAGCATCCAGAGAACAGGAGAATCGACGTTTCGGGCATAAGCCCTTCTTCAGGATTCCTGAAGAAGGGCTTATGCCCGAAACGTCGATTCTCCTGTTCTCTGGCTGCTGCCTGACCTGCTGCGCTTTTCCAGCAACACATTTTCAGCAAGTATCACAAGTATCCTTACATACAGATGAGTAAGGACACCACGTCGATTGGGGCAACACACCCATCCTCGGGCAAGCCAAACAGAGACAAGTATGAGAATTCCTAGAAGCATGGGCATTCCAACCGGAAGTCTATCAGCAAACGCATCGACTCGGACCCTGTTTACCACACACTGAGAAAAAGAGCAGGAAATGACTTCGTCGCAGGAACCGTGATCACCACAGGAAATGACATCACCAACCGAAGGATCTCTAAACACATAAATAGGAATTGGATCATAAAACCAGTGCTTCATCTGATGAAAGTATGGTGACAGAACGTCGGAAAATGAACCTTCCAGCTCAACGAGCAAACGTGCATCCAGATCTTCAGACCTTTCAGCTTCCCCAGCACCTCCTCCTCAGTGAACACTACGACATTCACCTCAGCCCCCGTTTCTCTGGAAATTCTGGTGTGCTGCTACCAATCTGAAGATTGGTGCAAAGTACCTATGCACTTCCTCTGCTATTTCTTTGTTTCCTATTGCTACTTCTCCAGCCTAATTTTTCAGAGGTCCAATTTTGACCTTTCAGTGTCGAGCTAAAAACCCTTGCATTCTTCTGAAATCTTCTGAGCTAGCTTACCCGCTTAGTTCATCTGCTCTCCCCTTATTTCCTTCTTCAGTTATCCTCTGCGGATTTTTGAAGTCTCCCCAACCTCCGGCCTCCTCCTAATCTCTATCGCAGTGTATGATTTTTCCTTTTGTTTTTGATGATGTCCCTGACTTCCCTTGCCAGCGATGGTTGCCTCATCCTTCCCTTTGTATGCTTCTCCTTCATCGGCATGAATTTTTCTTGTGCCGACTGACTATTGGGTGGCACGGTGGCACAGTGGTTAGCACTGCTGCCTCACAGCGCCAGAGACCCGGGTTCAATTCCCGACTCAGGCGACTGACTGTGTGGAGTTTGCACGTTCTCCCCGTGTCTGCGTGGGTTTCCTCCGGGTGCACCGCTTTCCTCCCACAGTCCAAAGATGTGCAGGGTCAGGTGAATTGGCCATGCTAACTTGCCCATAGCGTTATGTGAAGGGGTAAATGTAGGGGTATGGGTGGGTTGCGCTTCGGCGGGTTGGTGGGGACTTGTTGGGCCGAAGAGCCTGTTTCCACACTGTAAGTAATCTAATCTAATCTCATACCCCCAGGATTTCCTACCATTTCAACTCCACCATCTTCCAGTCCATTTTGGCCAGAACCTCTCTCATGTTTTCGTAGTTACCTTTACTCAATTGCCGTGCCATTACACTTGGTTCCCGCCTCTTCCTCTCAACCGTCCGGGTGAATTTTATTATCTTATGGTCATTGCTTCCTAAAGTTGCCGTTCGGGAGAGAGTTCCAGGATGTTGACCCCGGAAAGCCTGTAGGAATGTATGATGTTGTACCAAGTCAGAATGGTCTTGTTGAGGAATGGGGTGGGGCACGGTACTCGGAGGAGGAATCGCAGGGAGTGGTGCTCCCTCTCCTGTGTCTGCTTTCCCTCGTCCTCCTAGGGTGTAAGAAGACTCGCGTTTCGAAGGTGTTGACATTTCAAGGAGCCATGGCGTGTTGTATAGATGGTACGCACTGCAGCCACTGTACATTTGGTGGTGGACAGAGCGAGTGTTGAAAGTGGGGCCCAACGTGTCAATCGAGTGGAGGGCATGGTGCCTGCTTTGTTCTGGTGACACAAGTGTGTAGGAGCTGACTGAAGAGGTGATAGAAATATTGTTCCTTCGCATTCAGCAGTGACGCATTCCATTGTTTACCCAATGAGAAACATTCCGGGGGTTCCATTGAGAGAGAATCTCGCCATCGCCCACTTGACGGTCATTGGTGTTCCCAACACCGAATCTGCTCACTATCAACATTCAGGGGGTTATCATTGGGAGAGAATCCAAACATCTGTGGGCGGCACGGTGGCACAGTGGTTAGCACTGCTGCCTCACAGCGCCAGAGACCCGAGTTCAATTCCCGCCTCAGGCCACTGACTGTGTGGAGTTTGCACATTCTCCCCGTGTCTGCGTGGGTTTCCTCCGGGTGCTCCGGTTTCCTCCCACAGTCCAAGAATGTGCAGATTAGGTGAATTGGCCATGATAAATTGCCTGTAGTGTTAGATAAGGGGTAAATGTAGGGGCATGGGTGGGTTGCGCTTCAGCGGGGCGGTGTCGACTTGTTGGGCCGAAGGGCCTGTTTCCACACTGTAAGTAATCTAAGTAATCTAATCTAATCACCACTTAATGTTGAATGGTATCACCATCTCTGAATCACATCACTATCAGAAACCTGAACGTGACCATTCATCATTCCATGGGTACTGTTACAGTAGGCATGCAAATGCAGCTGGACCTTGACACGATATACATGCTTTGGCTCACAATTGACAAATGTTCTGAGGAGTGTTGCCGCACAAGGAGACCTGGAGTGTGCTTCATCATTCCTTGACAGTGGCATCGCAAGGAGAGGATCGTGAAGAAGGGTTTGCCATCATTTCCTTTATTGATCATAAGAGTTGGGAGGTCATGCTGCAGCTGTACAGAACACCGGTTAGCCCACGTTTAGAATATTGAATGCAGTTCTGATTTCCCTCCTATAGGAAGGATGTTGTGTAAGTTGAAATGGTCGGAAAAGGTTTCGATGGATGTCGCCAGGATTGGAAGGGTCAAGCTACATGGGGAGGATGAATATGCTGGAGTTGTTTTCCCTGGTGTGCCGTTGGCTGAGGGATTACCCTAGAAAGGTTTAGAACATAGAACAATACAGCACAGAACAGGCCCTTCGGCCCACGATGTTGTGCCGAACATTTGTCCTAGCTTAAGCACCCATCTATGTACCTATCCACCTGCCGCTTAAAGGTCACCAAAGATTCTGACTCTACCACTCCCACAGGCAGCGCATTCCATGCCCCCACCACTCTCTGGGTAAAGAACCCACCCCTGACATCTCCCCTTCCACCCTTCACCTTGAAAAGTAATGAGGGGAATCAGTAAGTTAAGTAGACAAGCTCTGTTCACTGGGGTGGGGGAGTTCAGTACAAGAGGGCGAAGATTTCGGTTGAAAAGGGAAAGACTTAAATGGGATAAAAGGGATAACATTTTGATTGAAGTATGGTGCGTGTATGGAATGATCTGCCAGAGGAAGTGGTGGAGGCTGGTACAGGGCACCTCTTTGAGCATATGAAGAGGAGGGTTGAGAGGGATATGGGCCAAGTGCTGGCAAGTGAGTTCCATTCACACAAAAGAAAAACAAATAAACAAATACATTTGTTGGAGGTGAATTTTGTTGAAATCTCACCATTTGTAAAGTATTCTTGTCGCGAAATTATTGAGTGTGTGGAAGAGCAGAACGTTTGGAGCTGATAAATTATTCAATGAGGCGAAGAAGAGGTTACACCTGGTCGTTACGAATTCTCTACCAAGTCTGGAATCGTTCTGTAGAATGGAGAGAGAAAGGAGGTTGGACCACTGTCAGAGACTCTGTCTCAGTGTCTGTGCCTCACTCTGTCTCGACCTGTCTCCATCCATCTTTGATTTTCTCTTTCCTTTCTCGATCTCCCCATCTCTACTTCTTTCTCCCTGGGTCTCTCTGACTTAATGACACAGTCTCGCATCTCTCTGTCTCTCTGTCTCTCTCTCTCACACACACACACATTCACTCTCTCCCTGTCTTTGTCTCTCTCTTTCTCTCCCTCTCTATTTCACCTCCCACCTCACTCTTCATTCTTCCACTGTCATTCTCCTTCTCTATCTCTGTCTCTCTACATGTCTCTTGTCTGTCTCTGCCCCATCTGCCAGGATCTCTCACACTCTTTCTTCCTGCTTCTGTCTTCCTCTGAATCCTTTTCTCTCTCTTCCACATTTCTGTATGTCTCTCCCCATTTCACCTTCTGTCTGTCTTTCTCTGCCTGCCTCTCTGTGACTCTCTTTGCCTCTGTCGCTCTCTCCCTGTCACAATCCCAGGGCCCCATCATGCCTCTTCCTTTTGCTAAATCTCGCTCTCTGACGATCTGTCTTCCTTCTTCACTCTACCGGTCATTCTGTGTCCTTCTCGTTCTCTGCAGGCCCACGCACTTTTACCAGGGAACAGGCTGGAATGAGTGTCGATCATTAATCTGGGGATTTACTGAGAAAGATTGACTTCTGTTTCGTTCCTAATCTTTGGTTGTATTAATCGATGAATTATTTCACGGAGCATACCTATGGGATATCTCAAGGCAATTAGAAATCTCTTTCACAATCTTAAGAGCCATTTTCCTCACTTTTGATCTCACCAATCACGAGTAACCAAAATTAATCAAACTACGGTTCATTTAAAGATCTAGGACACTAATCGGCAAATGCTTAAATCTGTTAGTACCCCAAATCTATTCAAATCTTTCCAAATCTCAGATTGAATCTGTCCAAACGTGCCCAAATCACGGACCCGAGACTCCAGAGTATTACAACACGGGGTGAACTCCCTGTTAATTCTACCAAACAACCCGAAAAAATCTCACCTCACCTCTGTAATCTGTTAAAATATGAGTGACAGAGAATTCCCAAATTCCACTGTTTAAAGTAAATTCCATCAATTTATTCTTTAACTCTCAGCATGAACATTAAACAACTTTTCACAATTCTAAGCCCCCCTTTCTCTGAATAGCTTATTATCTGCCTGACAACTCTACAACAATTTTCTGTTCCAATTAAAAAAGAAATATTTAAATTGCAAAAACTTAATTTCAAAACCATCCAGCAGCTGTTGTCTCTGGTGTCTTTCGGGGGAGGGCCTATAATGGTTGGAAGAGATTACAGGGGGGTTGTAGGGGTTGGAGGGGGTTACAGAGATAGGGAGATATGTAGGGGGTTGGAGGGGGTTATGCAGAAAGGGAGGGGTGCAGGGGCCAGAGGAGTTTATGGAGACAGGGAGGGAATGTAGGGGCTGGAGGGGGTTACAGAGATAGGGAGAGGATGTAGGGGCTGGAGAAGGTTACAGAGATAGGGAGGGTGTGTAGGGGTTGTAGGGGATTACAGAGATAGAGAAGGGGTGTAGGGGCTAGAGGGGATTACAGAGATAGGGAGGGGGTGTCGGGGGATACAACGATAGGGATGGTGTGTAGGGGCCGGAGGGGGATACAGAGATAGGGACAGGGTGTAGGGACTGGAGAAGGTTACAGATATAGGGAGGGTGTTTAGGGGCTGTAGTGGATTACAGAGTCATGGAGGGGGTGGAGTCTGGAAGAGTTTATCGGGACAGGTAGGGGCTGTTGTGACTGGAGGACATTACAGAGATAGAGAAGTGTGGGGGGATTGGAGAAGGTTACTTAGATCAGGAGGGGTGTGGGTACTGGAGGAGGCAACAGAAATAGGGAGGGATTGTAGGAGCTGGAGGGGATAGAGTGATAGGGAAAGTGTAGGGAGTACAGGGAGTTACAGAGTTAGGGAGGGTTTCGGCGCTGGAGGGGTAACAATGATAGGGAGCGGGTGTAGGGGCTTGAGAACGTCTCAGATTTGGGGGAAGGTGCTGTTGGGGGTTACAAAGATAGGGAGGGGGAGTAGGGGCTTGAGGGGGTTATGAGATAGGGAGTGTATGTCATATCAGGTGGAGGTGACAGTGACAGGGTGGGACTGTAGGGGCTGGAGGAGGCTGCCGAGTTAGGCAAGATGTGTGGGCTGGTGGAGGCTACAGAGATAAGGAGGGGTTGTCATCTGGACGGGGTGACTAGGTTAGGGAGAGGGTATAGGCGTGGAGGAAGTTACAGAGATAGGGAGGGGGATGTAGGGGCTAGAGGATGTGACAGAGATAGGGAGGGGATGTAGGACCTGGAGGCGGTAATAGGGACAAGGAGGGGATCACAGAGATAAGGAGAAGTTGTAGTGGCTGATGGATGACAGAGATAGGGAGGGAGTGTCAGTGGCAGAGGATGTTTCCGGGATAGGGGATGGATGTAGCGTCTGGCAGAGGTGACAGTGATCGGGAGGGACTATAGGGGCTGGAGGAGGTTACTTTTCTCCTGGAGGTAGGGGCGTTAGGAGTGTGGTGGAACGGAGGGACCTTGGAGTTCACGTTCACAATTTTCTGAAAGTGGAGTCACAGGTAGACAGGGCAGTGAAGGAGGCCTTTGGCATATTGGCCTTCATCAGTCATTGAGTATAGAAGTTGGGAAGCAGTGTTGCAGTTATAAAGTCATCGATGAGGCCGCACTTGGGAGTATTGTGCTCAGTGTTGGTCACCTTGCTGTAAGAATGATATTCCTAAACCTTTTATATCTTACTATTCAAGACAGACCATCTCCCGCATCTCTCAATATTTTACCTTTGCTTCCTACTCCCTCTATTCTACCTGAGTAAATCGGACCCGCACAGGTGAGGTGTTTGGAAAGATCAGACGCTATCTCACTCTCCTGCCCCTGAAGAGGCAGTGCACTCTCCTGCAGCTCTTCCACTTACCCTGAGATTTATTTCACTACCTTAACTAATCCCCATGGTTTAGGATCTTTTCCCACATCCTCTTTCCCAGTGTCTTTCCATAGCCAGCAGCACTGTGACTTTGTGTGTCCCACCTTACTGCAGTGAAAACCCCCTGAGGTCTTACCCGTCTTTTCCACCCTCTTGTGTTTTTTTTTTCCACCTCTGCTAAACTCTTCCGAGTGTGTGATATACTTATTTTGTTGTTTGCAATTTAATGATCCCCCTCTTTCTTCATGCAGGTGCGATTCCTACCTCGGGCGACTGTCTGTGTGGAGTTTGCATATTTCTCCCTGTGGGTTTCCTCCGGGTGCTCTGGTTTCCTCCCACAGTCCAAAGATGTGCAGGTTGGTTACATTGGCCATGCTGAATCGCTGGTAGTGTTCAGGGATGTGTAGGTTAGGTGCATTGTACAAGGGTAAATGGAGAATGGGAGGGAATGGGTCTGGCTGGGTTACTCTTCGAAAGGTCGGAGTGAACCAAAGGGCCTGTATCCCTACTGGAGAGTATCTAATTTAATCTGTCCCTTACGAAATGGTTTTGCTGTCGGGTGTTGATTTTGATTCATGCACTATTGTGTATTCATCCGCCATCTCTGCAGATTTTCTCTGTGTTTCATCTTTCTGTTCCTCACCATGAGTTCCTATCTCTACCGCAACTGGGTTTTTAAACTCTTGAAACATGATGACATCTCTAAGATGCTCGTATGTCTTGTCTATCTTTCATTCTCTCATCCATCTGTGGGAGTTGCTCTGTTTAATTCTTTCAAGCTTGGCATACGTGTGACCTGGTTTCTTCCTTACATTTCTGAACTGTTGCCTGTATGTTTCCGATACCAAACCATAGGCAATGAAACTCGCATTTAATACTTCTTCATATTCTCCTAATACCTCCTCTGACAGATTGCGAATACCTCACTAGCCCTGCCAACAGCTAGGTCTGAATTAACATGACCTACATGGTCTCCGGCCAATTCGTCTGGTTAGCCAATTTCTCGAAGGAAATGAAAAATGCTTCCATATCTTTTTCATTGAATTCTGGTAATGTTTGGACATATTTGTAAATATCCCTACCAGGCCTTTGGCTATGATGGGTTGGAGAAAGTGAGGACTGCAGACACTGGAGATCAGAGCTTAAAAATGTGTTGCTGGAAAAGCGCAGCAGGTCAGGCAGCATCAAAGGAGCAGGAGAATCGACGCTTCGGGCATAAGCCCTTCTTCAGGAATAAGGAGGGTGTGCCAAGCGGGCTAAGATAAAAGGTAGGGAGGAGGGACTTGGGGGAGGGGCGTTGGGGATACGATAGGTGGAAGGAGTTTAAGGTGAGGGTGATAGGCCGGAGAGGGGTTTGGGGGTAAGAGTTCAGGAAGAAGATTGCAGGTCAGGAAGGTGGTGCTGAGTCCGAGGGTTGGGACTGAGAAAAGGTGGGGGGAAGGGAAATGAGTAAGCTGGAGAAATCTGCATTAGCTTCAGGGCAGAGGAGATGACCTGGGGGTGGTTCAGTGAGAGAGGGACTCACTGAGATCCTTGTAGAGGGAGGAGGAGAGCGTCTTCAAGGAAGACATCCTTGCAAGAGAATTCGCAGTAGGTTAAAATCAACAGCCTACTGCAGTCTCGTTTGTTCTCTCTTCCTTTCCCTTTCAGATTCACTTTCTAACTCGAAATGTCTTATTCAGAATGTAATTTATTTTCTAACTCCACCACATTCGACTGTTTTTCTAGTATATCTAATTGCTTGGTTAACTCCGTTACAATTTCAAATTTCTTGTCATCATTGGTCAAACCCAACTTTAACCTGTGTGCCAATTCGACCACTGTCACCTTTTTCTGCCTTTCTAAACCTTTTTTTGGCAAATTTGGGAAGCAACTTCATGCCCAGAACCTCTTCAGCAATGTAAAGAAACATTTCCCAACTGTTGATTTATCCAGCAATGCCCAACCAAATTGAACAGATTTCCTGTGCGATTTTTATTAATGACTTAAACGAGGAGGTGAAAGAGTGGGTTGGTTAGTTTGTCAATGACGCAAAGGTTGGTGGAGTTGTGGAATAGTGTGGAGGGCGGTTGCAGATTGCAGCTGGATAAGTGGCACATGGTGTTTAACCTGGAAAAGTGTGGATAGTCGAATTTGACTACAGATGTATGGGTTAAAGTCAGGATTCTTGGTCGTGTGGAGGAATAGAGGGATCTTGGGGTCTATGTCCGTAGATCTCTCCCAAACTGATCGGGTTGTTCAGAAGGTGTATGATGCGTTGGCTTTCATTAGCAGGAAGATTGAGTTTATGCTGCAGCTCGATAAACCCTAGTTGGAGCACATTTGGAATATTGTGTTCGGTTCTGGTTGCCTCACTATAGCAAGGATGCAGAAGCTTTAGAGAGGATGCAGAGGAGATTTGTCAGGATGCTGCCTCGACTGGAGGGAGTGTCTAATGAAGAAACGTTGAGGGAGCTCGGACCTTTCTCATTGGAACGAAGGATGAGAGGTGACTTGATAGAAGTATACAAGATTTCGAGAGGCATAGGTAGAGTGGATAGCCAGAGACGTTTTCCAATGGTGGGAATGTCTATCACAAGGAGGCAAAGTGAAAGGAAGTTTTAGAGTAGATGGCAGAGGTAGACTCTTTACTCAGAGCGAGGTGAGTGTGTGGAATTTACTGCTAGTAGTGGTAGTAGAGTCAGATACAATCGGGACATTTAAAGGACTCTGAGTTAGGCACATGAAAGACAGTATAGTGAAGGTTATGTAGGTTACTCTGATCTTAGAGTAGGATAAACGTCTGGCACAAGTCAGGGGCCGAAGAGCCTGTGTGTTGTTGTATTGCTCAATGTTGCACTTCTCACTTCAGTTTCATTTAATGGTCTAGGACATTAGTCCTTTCGTACCCTTGATTTCTTAAAATTTGTCCAAACCCCAGTCCAAAATCCTGGACCGGAATCCCTGATCTGTTATAAAGTGGAGGTTGACTCCCCACCCCCTCTCCCTCTGAGTATTAAAACCGAGACACCCAAGGAGGAACACCACGTACTTTCCTCTGTAAAAAAAAGAGTGCATGAAGTCACATAACCTGCTTTCAGTGACACATAGTGGTCAAATACATTAAATCCCTTACACGACTTTATCATCAACAAATAACCAATGTATTACTCTAACTTAGCTCAACTATTAACAAACCAAATCAATCCTTCCTAACTACTAACACAATCACGTCAAAAACAAGGTTCGCATGTTATGTTGTTCCCATACATACAAGTCCCACTATGATAAAACAATGTATTTATTCTCTTGAAATAAGTCAGGTTAAGCGTCTTCTGGAATGTTCTGTGCTTTCTCCGTCGATTTGTTTTTGTTGTTTTGGTCAGGAATCTTCACCAACTGTGTCATGGGTGCCACTGTTATTGAAACAGTGTTTTCTCTTCGACAGAGAGGAGTCTGTGCAAGCCAGGGATTCTCTCTGGAGAGCTCAGGGCCGTTATCTCCAGTTGACAGCAACTAGTTTTTTGGCCTTTGCCAACTGACCCCTTATTTTTTACATTTTTGACGATATATCAACATTTCTTACAACATGATTGGTCCCATGATGTAAAAAAAAATCAGATTTAAATTTGGTAGGTTTTTGGTATCGAAGGGCCTGTTTCAAACTGATTGGCTAGATCCCAAAGACTATTTTCTTCGTTAAAATGGCTACTTGGAACTGCTCGACCTTTTGATGCTGTTTTCTGTTTCTTTGTAAACCTTCAAGCTGCAGCTTGCAGATTTCAATTTAAATTTCAAAGCACAGAAAAAGCACGATCTTTTAAAATGACCAGGCAGTGCTTTCCCCATTTTATGAACATGAAATTCTAACTTCCTGGCTCCCCATCTAGCCAGATTAGATTAGATTATTAGATTAGATTAGATTAGATTACTTACAGTGTGGAAACAGGCCCTTCGGCCCAACAAGTCCACACCGCCCCGCCGAAGCGCAACCCACCCATACCCCTACATTTACCCCTTACCTAACACTACGGGCAATTTAGCATGGCCAATTCACCTGACCCTGCACATCTTTGGACTGTTGGAGGAAACCGGAGCACCCGGAGGAAACCCACGCAGACACGGGGAGAACGTGCAAACTCCACACAGTCAGTCGCCTGAGGCGGGAATTGAACCCAGGTCTCTGGCGCTGTGAAGCAGCAGTGCTAACCACTGTGCCACCGTGCCAGCTCGGCAACGTTATCCCAAAGGGCAAGAGACCCTTCCTATTCATTGCAACGTTATCATAGCATCCTTACAGTGGTGATGCAGGTCATTCAGCCCATTGTTTCCACATTGATTCTCCTAGATGCACCCCATCCCTGTCACGGTGCATTTACCATGGCTAATCCGTCTAGCCTGCTCCTGGACACGATGGAAAATTTAGCATGGCCAATCCACCCTAACCTGCACATTTATGGACATTACGGGACAATTTAGCACGGCCAATCCGCCCTATCCTGCAAATCCCTCGGCACTATGGGACAAACTAGCATGGCCAATCTACCCTAACCTGCACATCCCTGGGCACTATGGGACAATTTCCCACGGCCAATCCACCCTAACCTGCACATCCCTGGGCACTACGGGACAATTTAGCATGGCCAATGCATCCTAACCTGCACATCACTGGGCACTATGGGACAGTTTAGCACGGCCAATCCACCTAAACCTGCACATCTTTGGACTG
This sequence comes from Chiloscyllium plagiosum, assembly GCF_037043375.1. NCBI lineage: Eukaryota > Metazoa > Chordata > Chondrichthyes > Orectolobiformes > Hemiscylliidae > Chiloscyllium > Chiloscyllium plagiosum. The sequence continues at coordinate 40,212,893 of NW_028270179.1, forward strand.
TGGGGGTTAGCCAGAGCACCCGGAGGAAACCCATGCAGACACGAGTGTAGTACGGTGGCTCAGTGGTTAGAACTGCTGCCTCCTGGTGCCAGGGATCCAGTTTCCATTCCAGCCTTGGGGCAACTGTCTGTGCAGCATTTGCATTCTCCCAATGTCTGTGCGGGTTTCCCCCGGTTACTCTGATTTCCTCTCACAGTCCAAAGATGTACATGCTAGGTGAGTTGCCCATGGTATTCAGGGGTGCCTGGCTTCAGTGCATAAGTCAGGAGGAGTATAGAGTATACACTAATAGGATAGGGAGTGGGCCTGTGTAGGATACTTTTCGGAGGGTCAGTGTGGACCTTTGGGCCAAAATGTCTTTTTCCACTCTGGAGGGATTCTATGGTGAATGTGCAAATTCCACACAGTCAGTCAGCCAAAGATGAAATCGAACCCTGGTCCCTGATGCTTTGAGGCAGCAGTGTTAACCATTGTGGTGCCAAATGGGTCCAATCCATTTCTCCATTACTTCCACGTAGCCACTCCCGTTCACTCCAACATTATCCGATCCTAATAGATCCAATCCACACCCAGTTCACTCCTGTTGTACATGATCCGAATGAACTCAAACCACTGCCTGTTCACCCCCACGCTATAATAGTGCAATCGACGCAAAAGTCTTTGTGTTCAATCTCATTGACCCCAGACCCTTTCCCGTTCACTCCTTCTGTCCACAAGTCCAATCGACACAAGCTATTTGTGTTCACTTCCGCTGTATACGCCCAAATGCCTGCCCATTCACACTCTATAAACCAATATGAATTAATACACGTCCCTTTCAAATCCACTTTACACATTTCCAGTCCAAGCACCTTCCCCTTCATTGCTAATGACCTCAGCTGCAATGGACACAGAGTTCCTCCAGTGTACCCTCAGTCTGCACAACCGCAAAAGATCCAAAGTTCTTCCAGTTCAGTCCAACTCTACACAATCTCAATGTACCCAAATCACTTTCCATTCACTCCCATAATTTCAATGCACCAAAATCCCTAGCCATTTGCTCCAACTCTATATGATCCCAATGAACCCCAAACAATTACCCATTCGCTCCCACTTGACTCACTCCCAGTGGACACAAACCCTTTCCCGTTCACTCAAATTCTACATAATGCTAATGGTTCCAAACCCTTTCCTGTTCACTCCCACTCTTCACAAACGCTATGGATCCATACCCCATCATGTTCACTTCCACTCTACACGATCCTAATGGACCTAAACCCCTTCCTGTTCACTGTCACTCTCCAGGATGCCTATGGACCCAAACCCCTTCCCGTTCACTCCCACTCTAAACATTCCTAATGGACACCAAAGTGTTTCCAATTTATGCAACCCACTTGCCACAGTCTCCGACTCACTCAATCCGATAGACGAAGACCATTTCCAATTCATTCCCACACTACATATTCTGAATGGACACAAAGCACTTCCCTTCAACTCTACACAATCCCTCTGCACTGCATCCTGGTCCCGTACACTCCCACTCTACCTATACCAATTGACCCAAACCACTTTCTACACATTCCGACTCTGCAAAATTGCAACAGAACTAGGTTTCTTCCTGTTCATTCCAACTCTACACAATCCCAATTGAGCCAAACCCCTTCCCATTCTCCTCCAATTTGCACAATACAAACAAACACAAACTCTTTCTCTTTCACAATCCTCGATGGACTTAAATTACTACCCATCTATTCTTAATCTGCACCATCTGAATTATCCCTTGCCTCTCCCTATTCACATCCAGTCAACACAATCCCAAATGGTTCAAACCTTTCCTGCTCACTCCCACTTCATACTGCGTCAATCATTCCAAACCCCTTCTCGTTCTTTCCCACTAAACACAATCCCAGTTGGAAATAAAACCCTGTGCATTCACTATAATTCTATTCAGTTCCATTGGACCGAATCCCCTCCCTGTGCATCCCACTCGACAATGTCCTAAAGGATCTAAACCCCTCCCCATTCTCTAAATCTAAATCTAAACCATCCAACTCTACATAGTCCCAATGAACTCCAATGACTTCCCATTCACTCCCATTCACTTCTCATTCACTCCCATTCACTTCCCATTCACTCCTACTGTAGACTATCCAAATTATGCCAAGTTCTATGCTCATTCAATCCCACAGTGCACAAATCCAAAGGACCTATACTCCTTTGTATTCACTCCCAACCTACACTATTCCAATGATCCCAAATCCCATCCCATTCATTTCCACTCTCTACAAACGCAATGGACCTATTTGCCTTCATACTCAATCCAATTCCATGCAGCCTCAAAGGATCCAATCCCCTTTCCGTTCATTCCTACTCCACACGATCGCAAATAGACCCAAGCTACTCTCTGTTCAAGCTACTTCTGCGCTGAGCAATCCCAATCGACCCAATCCCCTTCCCATTCACATCAGCTCGACACAATCCCGTAGGACCCAGGTCCCTTTCATTCATCCTCACACTACACAATGACAATGGACTCCAACCCTTTCCAGTTCACTGCTGCTCTTCTTAATCTAATTGGACCCATATCGACTCCCTTCATTCTAACTCTACATAACCCCAATTGATTGAACCCGGTTGCTTTTCACTTTGACGCCGCACATTCCCATAGACCATTCGTCCCTTTCCATTCACTCCAACTCAACATAATCCCAATGGTTCGAAACCCCTTCCCTTTCCTTTCGAGTCCAGACAATCCCAATGGACCGAGTTCGCATTGAATCAATTAACCAAATAATCAATTATCCAGAGGAGATAATGCCCGCCCATCTTGTTCAGATAATGTAGGTTCCTCTGTTTTAGGCTATTTTGCTTCATGACCTAATAGTAAGTATTTTGATTTTTTCTGCTGCAAGCTGACTGTTTCAATTCTTGGCACTCGTTGGTCAGCATTTTGTTGTTATAGTTTCGTATAATTGGTGCTAACTAATTAAGTACCTTCCAATGTTGAGGGGGAGTTAAGCTCTTTGTTTCTCTAGTTGGTTTCCAAAGACTTGGTGATATTTAGGATTAATTGAAATAAATTAAACCGTTCCATAAAGAATCATGCAAACCCTTAATCAGGACAAAGGGCTAAAATTAGGAATAACTAATACATTGGGTTTTTTTTGAAAAATTCTCCTTGTTGTCCCATCCAAAAATCGTTTTTGTAATGACTTTTCTTATTTTTTGCTCTGCAAAAGATTTTAAGTTTTTTTTTTTGCTTTCTTACCTTCTGCTCTCCGTTAAGAGGAAGCTACAGGACTCTCTTTTCCATCTAGACCATAGCATTCATAGAGTAGATGTGTTTGACTTGAGTTGTACAAACCACTTAAAATCTCATAGTTTGATACCTTTGAAAGCATCAAATATTTCTGACTTTTTTTGGAGTCATGTTGATGCTTACAGTGGTCGTTGGTACTACATGTTTCAATAATTTCGTTGCAAGGTAAAATAAGTATTTGGATTGGGGTTGAAGGGGACAATTAACTCGACTTTAGGAAGTTATGGTGATCTTTTGCAGAGCTACAATTTTGAATATCTTATTTCAGTGAATATAGTTTTGTGTATGTTTTGTTTAAAGCTCAAATGCAGGATTATGTCTTCGTTATAGGTGTAAAATTATTGGATGTCGTTCATTCTGTTTGTTAATTATGGAAATATTTTCAGTTTTTCAAAAATAATCCAAATGAAAATGATGTCGGTATATCTTTCCAATATAAATCCCAAATTTGGAGGTGAACTAAGTTGAGGCTTTATGCAAAGTCTTGCAGTTTTTATTTTTGGTTCCTAAAGGTGATATCTTGGGAGCACTTCCTTAATTTTTTTTTAAAATTGTACACTGGTTAAGAGAGGACTTTTTTGTGTTTCCAGTGTAAGTACCAAGTGCTACCAGCTCAGATCAAAGTGTGGTTTGCCTCAATAATGTGCATGCAAAGAGCAAACAGCTGCAATATGCCAGTGGTCCATCTTTATTCAATACATGGTTTTCCTATTTCAGGGATAAATTTTTCTAATGTAATTTCAATAAAGTCCAGTTACAAAATATTAACATTATCATGTTTCATCTAATCAATAAACGGCAAAATAGCCAGTCAAAGGTGAGCATTTCTGTGAACTGAAAGAAAAATGTTTTCAAGAAAACGCTTTTACTCTTCCCTTATTCCAAGCAAGAAATGCCATATATAAAGTAAATTATGTTTACATATACTATCTGAGAGTGAAGAAGGCGTTTGGTATGCTTTCCTTTATTGGTCAGAGTATTGAGTACAGGAGTTGGGAGGTCCTGTGGCTGTACAGGATGTTGGTTAGGCCACTGTTGGAATACTGCGTGCAATTCTGGTCTTCTCCCTATCGGAAAGATGTTGTGAAACTTGAAAGGGCTCAGAAAAGATTTACAAGGATGTTGCCAGGGTTAGAGGATTTGAGCTTTAGGGAGAGGCTGAACAGGCTGGGGCTGTTTTACCTGGAGTGCTGGAGGCTGAGGGGTAACCTTATAGAGGTTTACAAAATTATGAGGGGCATGGATAGGGTAAATAGACAAAGTTTTTTTTCTTGGGATCAGGGACTCCAGAACTAGAGGGGCATAGGTTTAGGGTGAGAGGGGAAAGATGTAAAAGAGACCTAAAGGGCAACTTTGTCACACAGAGGGTGGTACGTGTATGGAATGAGCTGCCAGAGGAAGTGGTGGAGGCTGGTACAATTGCAACATTTAAGAGGCATCTGGATGGGTATATAAATAGGACGGGTTTGGAGGGATATGGTCCGGGTACTGACAGGTGGGACTAGATTGGGTTGGGATATCTGGTCGGATTGGACTGAAGGGTCAGTATCCATGCTGTACATCTCGATGACTCTCTGACTCTAAGTGTCTTTCCACTCATGCCCACTCTACTCAATCCCAATGGATCCAAACACCTTCCTGTTCACTCCTATTCTCCACAATCCTAACAGACTCAAACTCATTCTCATGCACTCCCACTCTAGGCAAACTCAATGGACACCATCCTCTTGTCGTTCACGCCCAGTCTAAATATCCCAACGGACTTTAATCCCTTCCCGTCCACTCCCACTTTACGCAGACCTAATGTACCCAAGACCTTTCCCATTCAATCCACTCTACAGAGTCCAAATGGACTCAAACATCTTCATGTTCACTGCTTCACTACATAATCTTAATGTACCCAAAACTTTTCTCATACTCTGCAACTCTCCACAATCTCAGTTGAGCTGGACCCCTTCTCCTTCATTCCTATTCCTGGCAACCCCAATGGGCCACCGCCCCTTTCCATTTTCTACTAATGCATCATTTTCGTGGATACTATTATTCTGTTCCTGGGGAAGCTCAGCTGAGCCCTGGGTACCCGGGATTCAGGAGCATTTTCTGGTGCACCATTGTAACACTGCTGAATCTTTTCCGGGCTCAATTGCTCCCGTTATAAGCACTTTCTGACATTTGCCTCCGGTTTCAATCGTTATGGAATGATGATACTTTCTTTAAAACACCACAAGTGCTCCTCACGTACTGCTACTTAGTATTCCACAAGCTCACGCACCAAGTGCGTCCATGTAGACTGATCACATGAAACAGGCTAAAAATCATTGAGTTGGATTTATTACTAAAGTAATAGATTATACAAAGGTGCATAAAAATCAGCACAGTTGAACTTCCTGATGCACTGCACTGCTTGATTTTCAGAAAAAAAGCTTTAAAAGCATTTTGATTTAACGGTACACCCACGTAGAAATGACAGGTACAATACTGCTGCAATGCAGTCTTGATGGAGTCCCAGATATGAGCTACCAGGGAAAGGGTCAAGAGCAGTAGACCCCTGGTGGTTTGGAGAGGGTGGGCCAAGAGCACGGAAATGGGGTGGGCTTGGTTGGACATTTTTGTTGGCATTGACCAGTTTGTGCCAAAGGACTTGTCTCCGTGCTGTAGGACCCTATAACTCTTAGACTCTACGACATGGTCTGAGCAAGATGCTTCCAGGGACAGGGTCATGGAAAGTAGATCACGGGGAATGGTCGTTCAGAGAGGGTGGGCGGGAGAGTGTTGAGAAGGAGGGTGTGTTTGGCAAGACACAGTTAAGGTGAAGGGTCACTCGGTAGGGCGTGGTATGGAATTGTGGGAGAAAATAAAATAAACCAGCCCGCCCTGCCCACTACTTGTTCACAGGAACCAGGGCTGTTTGGAGTGAAACAGTTCATACCTCTACTGGACCACAATCAGCTCGAGAACTAAACTGAAAAACAAGACATCACCCAAACAGCTTCCCAGGCTGAAAGAATACACTGCTTTGACGATCTGCTAACAGGCTCTCTACCTCACAGCAGCATCACAGCTCCTGCAGCCCCCAGAGCATCCCCACTCTCCTCCTCAGGTACTGCAGCCCCACAAAAAACTACCTAGACTGAGTGGCAGCCAGATACCGGGCAAGACTGCACACCACTCTGCAGACCCATTGGGACCAGGATACTGGGCATTAGCAGGAGCTGGAGCAGAGGAACAGGACCTCCTGCTACAATATTGCTACCACCGGACAGCCGATTGTTTTTCCATTGAATATAGTTTAATTCATATTAACCTGGAATTAAAACGACACCACTGTAACATGACAAAAAAAAAAAATCCAGCTACATCTGCATTTCAGGGAAGAGAACTCTTGGCTTCACTGTGCAGAGTGCAGTCTGTACCAATACTGTCAATTTCTCTTCCCCACCATACCGTGAGAAATGAACCAATTGACTTGCGTCGAATTCGCAAGGTCTGGGTGAGGCCTTCATTTGTAGTTGGACAATCCTCCGGCACTCATCCTGGCATGTGGTACCACCCAGGTGAGAGGACCACAGGTGAAGGTGCAGCCATAGGGTCACTGCCGGAGAAATTAGCCCAATAAGTTAGAGACTGCAAAACACAGATCGAAGTGAAATTAGCAAAGAGTCTGTTCGTACGGCGATATCGCAGAAGAGAAATTGACTACGCTGAAACAGGAGGAAGTGAGGACTGCAGATGCTGGAGATCAGAGCTGAAAACGTGTTGCTGGAAAAGCGCAGCAGGTCAGGCAGCATCAAAGGAGCAGGAGTATCGACGTTTCGGGCATGAGCCCCTTCTTCAGGAATGAGGAAGGGCTCAAGCCCGAAACGTCGATTCTCCTGCTCCTTGGATGCTGCCTGACCTTCTGCGCTTTTCCAGCAACACATTCTACGCTGAAGCAGAACAGACAGTCTGTCCAGGTAGTCGAGCATTCTCTTCCCCGAGCTGAGAATCAAACCTTGTTTTATAGGGATCTTGTACAATGAGGTTAATTCAAATGGGGAAAGTTACAATGTATTTGGAAATTAAATAATACAGTTGCAATGATGATAATTGAAAAACAGTTATCAGAACTAAGTACTAATTGTCGGTACAAAGTAACATCCTGACATTATCTGGGCTGACACCAATTATTAAAGTTAACCTGAGAATGTAACTTGTAACAACAGTTTGTGATTTACCTGTGAAAGAAGTGAAACTAACATGGTCATTCTAACAGAATTTGCACTTAACAAACAAACAAGGTATTTTTCATTGTATAATTTCAGTTACATCACACTGCAAACTTCAGCTATAAATTCCATTCACTCCTACGCTACACATTCCCAATGGACCCAAATCCCTTCCAGTTCACACCCACTCTGTACAATCCCAATGGAATCAAGCCCCTTCCAGTTCACTCCCACTCTGCACAATCCCAATGATCAAAATATCCTTTCTTTTCACTCCCACTCTTCACAAATGGAACCCACCAGGGATATATTTCTCTCCCCACCACTATCTCCATTCTGTAAAGACCATTCCCTCTGCGACTTTCTTATCAGGTCTACACCCCTCCCCCCCACAGCAACCCACCCTCCCCTCCTGGCACCTTCCCCTGCCACTGCAGGAATTGCAAACCCTGCACCCACTCCTCCCCCCCCCCCCAATCTCTGTCTTAAAGAGCCTTCCACATCCATCAGAGATTTACCTGCACTTCCACACATGACATGTACTCTCCCCGTTGTTCCTGATGTCGCCTCCTCTACATTGGGGAGACAGGATGCCTACTTGCAGAACACTTCAGAAAACATCTCTGGGACATGCACTCCCAACAACCTCACCACCCCGTGGCCGAACACTTTAACATGCTGTCCCACTCTACCAAGGACATGCGAGTCCTTGGCCACCTCCATCGCTAAACAATAACCAGCTGGAGGAAGAATGCCTCATCTTCCACCTTGGGACCCTCCAACCACACGGAATTGACGTGGATTTCAGCACTTCCCTCTTATCGCCTCCACACACTTTATCCTAGATCCAATCTTCCTACGTGTCACCGCCCTCATGTTCTGTCCAAACCTGTTCATCTTCCGTCCCACCTATCCGCCCCCCCATCCTCTCCGACCTATCATCATTCCCCACCCCACCTTCATCTACCTGTCGCATTGTCAGCTACCTTCAGTGCAGCCCCACCCACCTCCCATTTATCTCTCAGCCCCCTGGGGCTGCCGACCTCATTCCTGATGATGGGCTTTTGCCCGGAACGTCGATTCTCCTGCTCCTCAGATTTTGCCTGAGCAGCTGTTCTCTTCCATGATATCTCGGCACAAACCCAATGGACCCGAACCCCTTTGTTACAAAGGGACAAAGGTCATGCACCTCTGATAATGCAACTGAATCACCAGCCTCAATATGTTAAGATGCAGGTAAAGGATATCTTCTAATAATTAAACCAGAAACACACAGAAAAGTTCACCTTCCAATCTGGTAAAGGCTTTTTTTTAAGATTACTTACAGTGTGGAAACAGGCCCTTCAGCCCAACAAGTCCACACTGACCTGCCGAAGCGCAACCCACCCATATCCATTCCCCTACATTTACCCCTGCATCTAACACTGCGGGCAATTTAGCATGGCCAATTCACCTGACCTGCACATCTTTGGACTGTGGGAGGAAACCGGAGCACCCGGAGGAAACCCACGCAGACACGGGGAGAATGTGCAAACTTCACAGTCAGTCGCCTGAGGCGGGAATTGAACCCGGGTCTCTGGCGCTGTGAGGCAGCAGTGCTAACCACTGTGCCACCGTGCCGCCCAAAATGTGTGGTTATATGAAAGGAATCTGTCATTTGAAGCAAGTAAGAATGTGTTTATCTAACTCCAACAGGGTACAAATTAACAGAACCAGTAATAACCGCGCAATGTCTCTCTCACTGCCCATTCCTGAATAAAACAAGATTCCAATAGGATGCTGTTCGAATAAATCCAACTCCAACTTATAAAACAACACAGTATATCAAAACATAATCTCTCAGTGTTGACACTGGATATGTCTTGCGAAATGTTCTTCTGACCTCTCCAGACTTTCCCCTCTGTCTCTCCTGCTGTCAAGGATTTTCCCCGGAAATTCTCCTGTTGTGAACGCCTCTCTCTGCCGAATGCTGATATCTGGAATGTCAGCTGAATGTGCTGTGGTCATGCTTATGGATGCGTGGGTGGATGGTGCTTTCATCTCAGAGATCGCAGAGATTTGTTGAGAGAGCAGGGCGATTATCTCTCTTCAGATGGCAATTGGTGCTTCCCTGATTTTCAAAAAAAAAACCCTTGGTTATATAACCCCTGTGACACATTAGTGTCTTCACAATCCGATTGGGTCTGAGTTGTCAGTATAGACAAATTTAGAAGTGTTTGGCTCTTAGTCTCCAAGTGCCGTTGCAAACTAACTGAATTTTAAGTGTCCCAGAATCTCCATTTGGGATTTGGCCAAACAAGTCTATTCCAACCTGCCCAAAAGTATCCCACTCAGACCCATTCCCTGACCCCTTTAAGCTACATTTACCCCGGACTAATGCAACTAACGGGTATATCCCTGAACACTATGGGACAATTTAGCAAGGCCAATCCACCCTAACCTGCATATCCCTGGACATTCCGGGACAATTTCTCATGGCCATCCTACCCTAACCTGCACATTCTTGGATGCTACGGGACAATTTTCCATGGCCAATCCACCCTAACTTGCACTTCCCTGGACACAATGGGACAATTTTCCATGTCCAATCCACCATAACCTACATATCTCTGGACACGGCGGGATAATTTAGCAGGGCCAATCCACCCTAACTTACACATCCCTGGACACTCCGGGACAATTTCCAATGGCCATTGTACCCTAACTTAAACATCTTTTGACACTATGCTACAATTTCCCATGGTCATCCTACCCTAACCTGCACATTCTTGGATGCTGCGGGACAATTTCCCATGCCAATCCACCCTAACTTGCACATCCTTGGACACTATGGGACAATTTCCCATGTCCAATCCACAATAACCTACACATCTCTGGACACGATGGGACAATTTAGCACAGCCAATTCACCCTAACCTGCACATCCTTGGACACTATGGGACAATTTCCCCTGTCCAATCCACCCTAACCTGCACATCCCAGGCCACGATTGGACGATTTCCCATGGACAATCCACCAGAACCTGACCATCTCTGAACACTGTGGGGCAATTTAACCCTGTGAACGTGCACCCTAAACTTCACATTTCAGAACACTACAGTCAATTTATCACGAGCAGTTCCCTTATCCTTCATGTATTTAGACTGTGGGAGGAAACCAGAGCACCTGGAGGAAACCTATTCAGACATGGGGAGAATGTGCAAACTCCACACAGACAGTCACCCCGAGGCTGGAATCGATCCCTGGTCCCTGGCACTGTGTGCCGCTGGGTCACTTCGTGAACTTGGTAAAAATGCTGCTTGGCTGTTTCATGCAAAACATTTCACACCGGGCAACTGAAAACCGTTGCTCACACATCCTTTTTCCTAAATCTCTCAGCAGAGAAAAGCACTTCACCTCTTTAAGGGACCACGCATTGCTTTTCAGTTCATAAGTGTTCTGCACAACTTTGCAACACCTCCCTGTTGACTCCCACTCTACACGATCCCAATGGACCGAAACCTCTTCCAATACATTCTTACTCTGGACAACCGCAATGGCTAAATGCTCTGACCAATCATTGTAAGTCAGCTAAACCCCAAAGGAGCCAACGCAGACCCGCTGTGCTTTTCCAGCACCACACTCTTCTACTCTGATCTCCAGCGTCTGCAGGCCTCACTGTCTCTCTCAGAATGACGAGGGGTTCACTAGGATGCTGTTTGCCGTTAGCACTGAGACAGTCGTGAGGTCAAACCCCCACTGCAGAGCGTTTTGGAAAGTGCTGATATTTGAGTCTTCCTCACAGTTCTGTGGGGATCAGACATGATGGGAGCGAATGGCTGGAGGGGCTGAGCGGCCTCCTTTCCTCCTGAGTTCTTACGGTATTCTGCTCTTGTTTGCGAATGATGCCACTGGGAACTCTTTAACTCCCTTCGGCCTCTACACTCCCTCCCTATCTCTGTAACCCCCCCTACACCCCCTCCCTATCTCTGTACACCCCCTACACACCCTCCCTATCTCTGAAACCCCCCTACACCCCCTCCCTTTCTCTGTAACCCCCAACACCCCCTCCCTATCTCTGTAACCCCCTACACCCCGTCCCTATCTCTGTAACCCCCTACACGCCCAACCTATCTCTGTAATCCCCTACACCCCCTCCCTATCTCTGTAAACCCCCTACATTCCCCTCCCTATCTCTGCAACCCCCTACACCCCCTCCCTATCTCTGTAACCTCCTACACCCCCTCCCTATATCTGTAACCCCCTACACCCCCTCCCTATCTCTGTAACCCCCTACACCCCCTCCCTATCTCCGTAATCTCCAACACCCACTCCCTATCTCTGTAAACCCCCTACACATCCTCCCAATCTCTGTACACCCCCTACACCCCCTCCCTATCTCTGTGACCCCATCTGGCCCCTACACCCCCTCCCTATTTCTGCAACACCCTCCATCCCTACACCCCCTCCCTATCTCTGTAACCCCCTACACCCCCTCCCTATCTCTGTAACCCCCTACACCCCCTCCCTATCTCCATAAACTCCTACACCCCTCCCTATCTCTGTAAAACCCCTACACCCCCATCTCTGTAAACCCCTGCACCACCTCCCTGTCTCTGTAACCCCCTACACCCCCTCCCTATCTCTGTAAACCCTACACGCCCAACCTATCTCTGTAACCCCCTACACCCCCACCTATCTCTGTAACCCCCCTACACCCCCTCCCTATCTCTGTAACCCCCTACACCCCCTCCCTATCTCTGTAACCTCCTACACCCCCTCCCTATCTCTGTAAACCCCCTACACCCCCTCCCTATCTCTATAAACCCACGACACCCCCTCCCTAATTCTGTAACCCCTTACACCCCCTCCCTATCTCTGTAACCCCCTACACCCCATCCCTATCTCTGTAACCCCTTACACCCCCTCCCTATCTCTGTAACCCCCTACACCCCCTCCCTATCTCTGTGACCCCATCTGGCCCCTACACCCCCTCCCTATTTCTGGAACACCCTCCAGACCCTGCAACCCCATCTCTATCTCTGTAACACCTTCCATTCCTACATCCCTCCCTATCTCTGTAACCCACTCCGGCCCCTACAACCCCTCCCTATCTCTGTAAACCCCTCCATAACTCCCTACACCCCCTCCCTATCTCTGTAAACCCCTCCATAACTCCCTACACCCCCTCCCTATCTCTGTAACCCCCTACACCCCCTCCCTATCTCTGTAACCCCCACACCCCCTCCCTATCTGTGTAACCCCCTACACCCCTCTCTATCTCTGTAACCCATCTGGCCCCTACACCCCCTCCCTATCTCTGTGACCCCATCTGGCCACTACACCCCCTCCCTATTTCTGCAACACCCTCCAGCCCCTACACCCGCTCTCTATCTCTGTTACACCTTCCATCCCTACATCCCTCCCTATCTCTGTAACCCATTTCTGGTCCCTACAACCACTCCCTATCTCTGTAACCCCCTACACCCCCTCCCTATCTCTGTAACCCCCTACACCCCCTCCCTATCTCTGCAACCCCCTACACCCCCTCCCTATCTCTGTAAACCCCTGCATAACCCCCTACTTCCTCTCTATGTGATCCCTGAGGGGAAGGGGTGAGGGGATGAGGTTTCTCACTGTGACTGAGATTGCAGCCAGACCAAGAACAAGCCAGTGACAGCTCTGAGGGTGTGTGAGAGAGGGAGATATGAAATGGCAGCTAAAACTGACAGCTCTCATTCGCAAATTTTCAACGCAATGCTCCCAGCAACATCATCAACTGGGCATTACAGAGAAGGAAACACGCTCTCAGTCCTCTTTCTCTCAGGGAGATATCTGTACACTGACTCGTGTCTCTCAGTCCTGTCCCCTTCTCTCTCTCAGCGAGATATCTGTCCACTGACAGGAGCCTAACAGACACCTCTCCTTCTCTCTCTCTCTGTCTCTCTCTCTCTTCCTGGAGATACCTGTAGACTGACTACTTTCTCTCTGTCCCCTCTCTCTCATTGCAGGGAGGTAGCTAAGGACTAGCTTGTGTCTCTCATACCCCTCGATCACCATTACAGAGATGTATGCACACTGACTGGTGTCTGTCGGTCCTCTCTGCATCTCTCTCAGGGAGATATCTGTACACTGACTGGTGTCTCTCAGTTCTCTCTCTCTCTCTCTCTCTCTCTCTCTCAGGGAGATATCTGAACAGTGACTTGTGTCTCGCAGTCCTCTCAGTCAACCTCAGGGACATGTATGTGCACTGACTGGCGTATATCAGTCCTCTCTGCATCTCCGAGACAGATGTTTGCAAACTGACTTGAAATTTTCAGTCCATTCTCTCTGTCAGGAAGATCTGCACACTAACTGATGGTTCTCAGTCTCTTCTCTGTCTCTCACACACAGTTAGATATTTTGACACTGACTGGCATCTCTCAAAAAGAGACAGACAGACACAGAGAGCGAGAGAGACAGAGAGACAGATAGACAGAAAGAGAAAGAAAGTGGACAGAGAGACACCAGTCGGTCGACAGTTATATCACTGAGAGAGAGAGGGGACTGAGAGACACCAGTCTGTGTACGGATATCTCCCTGAGAGAGAGACAGGGGACTGAGAGACACCAGTCAGTGTACAGATATCTCCCTGAGAGAGAGAGAGGGGACTGAGAGACACCGGTCAGTGTACAGATATCTCCCTGAGAGAGAGGGTACTGAGAGACACCAGTCAGTGTACAGATATCTCCCTGAGAGAGAGAGGGGACTGAGAGACACCAGTCAGTGTACGGATATCTCCCTGAGAGAGAGACAGGGGACTGAGAGACACCAGTCAGTGTACAGATATCTCCCTGAGAGAGAGAGGGGACTGAGAGACACCAGTCAGTGTACAGATATCTCCCTGAGAGAGAGACAGGGGACTGAGAGACACCAGTCCGTGTACAGATATCTCCATGAGAGAGACAGGGGACTGAGAAACACCAGTCATTGTACAGATATCTCCATGAGAGAGGGGGGACTGAGAGACACCACTCAGTGTACAGATATCTCTCTGAGAGAGTGGGGGGGGGGGGGGGGCGGGGGGAACTGAGAGATACGAGTCTGTGCACAGATATCTCCCTGAGAGAGAACGAGGGGGAAATGAGAGACACCAGTCAGTGTACAGGTATCTCCCTGAAAGAGAGAGAGGGAGGCGGGGACTGATAGGGTTTGGGAGGAAGTGGGGGAAGGGGTTTGAAACACCAGTCAGTGTTCCGATATCTCCCTGAGAGAGAGAGAGAGATAGAATGAGACAGACAGAGAGAGTGTACTGAGAGACACCAGTGTACAGATGTCTCGCTGAGAGTGAGAGAAGGGATTGAGAGACACCAGTCAGTGTACAGATATCTCCCTGAGAGAGAGAAAGAGATAGAGAGAGACAGACAGAGTGGTACTGAGAGACACCAGTCAGTGTACAGATGTCTCGCTGAGAATGAGAGACGGGACTGAGAGATAGCAGTCAGTGTACAAATATCTCCCTGAGAGAGGGGACTGAGAGACACGAGTCAATGTACAGATTTCTGAATGAAAGAGAGAGAGAGAGAGAGAGAAGGATGGGGACTGAGAGGGTTTGGGGGGAAGTGGTGGGGGGGAGTGAGTCACCAGTCAGTGCACAGATATCTCCCTGAGAGAGAGGGAGAGAGAGAGAAACAGACAGACAGACAAAGAGAGGGGAACTGAGCGACACGAGTTAGTGTACAGACATCTTCCTGATAGATCGGCTGAGAGTGAGAGACCGAGTGAGAGAGAAAGAGAGGGAATGGGGGAGAGAGAGAGAGAGAGTGAGAGAGACAGCGAGAGAGAGAGAGATCGAGAGAGAGAGAAAGTGGACAGAGAGACACCAGTCAGAGGACAGTTATATCCATGTGTGTGTGTGACCAGAATTGCACGCAATATTCCAAAAGTGGCCTCATTAACGTCTTGTATAGCCGCAACATCACCTAACTCTGACACTCAATACTCCGACCGATAAAGAAAAACAGACCAAAAGTATTTTTTTCATTACTCTATCTACCTGCAACCTTACTTTCAAGGAACTATGAACCCGCACTCCGAGGTCGGTTTGTTTGGCAACACTGCCTACGACCTGGCCAGGAAGTGCATAAGTTCTGCAAAGATTTGCTTTCCCAAGTTCCAGCACCACTGTAACTCCAACTCCAACTGCCACTCCTCAGCCCATTGGCCCATCTGATCACGATCCCGTTGGGTCAGCTTTGAGGATTATTCTCGGTTTTAATTTCAGTCCATTGTAAACGTAAAGGTAGAAAGTCTGATTCAGTTCGTCTGCCTGCTCCGCTAGCTAAAAATGTGATGCTATCCAATAACAAAGCAGCCGGCCAAATTGGCATTAGACCCACAAATATCCACCATCCACCACGTATGTTCAGTACCACTTATGTGCATCATGTTTAACACAGACTGTGTAGCCACTGACTGTTCTGTCTGGTTCACCGTCACTTTCACCTTTGACTGATTTGTGGCTGTTTCTTGCCAGAAGCTGAAAAGTAAATACTGCACTGAGAGAAGGGTGGCTGTCATTCCGCAGACAGTGACTGTGCTGAGCTGTTGAAAGAACATTTTCTGGTATTTCATGTGCTCTCGAGCCACCCCTGGCTTTGTCTGAAATAGACGTTTCCTCTATCCACTCACCATTCTGGGTAGCAATGGAGTTAGCCTCCAGCATTCTCGGGCCCAGGCGACCCGTTTATCCTGATCCTGCTGTTGAATACTTTCACCGTCGGGCACATTTTCGTGACCCAGCAAGAGACTTGGGGATCCCAGCAACGGGGAGAGTCCCAGAGAAGGAGAGCTGAAGAAAGGCAATCATTTTACTGCTGGTTATCTCGGCCAATTTCATACTGTTGTAGTCATTATTCAATCTGTATCCACATGTTCAGGTTGAGTTGTCAGACGATAGTCCCTCGCAGTCTCATGATGGAATTGAGCTTCATCCTGCTGTTGCTGAGTTGCTGCACTAACACTGGTATTTATGCTGGACGCAGACTAGGCTTAGAGAGCAATTCATGATTGCGCTGAGACCTCCAATGGGTGTCATTTGTGATATCATGAATAGATTGATAAAATGGAAGGATAAATCACATCAGAAGTCAATTTTTTCTCATAATTCTGAACAATTAATTGATTTCCATTAGATCAGCGATAGAGATTCACTACAGACAGAGTTAGAGTGTATGCATTCGGCGACAGAGAGGTAGAGAGTGAGAGGCAGATATACATAGTGATGGGGGCAGCAATACAGAGAGAGAAAATAGAAAATGGGAGAAGGGGAGAGATCAAGGCCAAGACAGGGAAAGAGAATGATAAGAGAAAGATAGAGCTTGAATTAAGGGGACAGTTCCA
Source organism: Chiloscyllium plagiosum (assembly GCF_037043375.1). Lineage (NCBI taxonomy): Eukaryota > Metazoa > Chordata > Chondrichthyes > Orectolobiformes > Hemiscylliidae > Chiloscyllium > Chiloscyllium plagiosum. The sequence goes on from NW_028270179.1 coordinate 40,229,756, forward strand.
GACAAATCGAGACAGGAAGATGGAGAAAAACGGGAAGAAAGAGCGACGGAAACAGGAAGAGTCATGAGGAGAGGCAAAGTGAAAGAAACACAGAGAGAGAGAGACGACTCAGGTACAGAGAGAGAGAGAGGAGTGATAAGCAGGGCGATGGAAATGGAGAGAGAGTGAGAGAAACAAAGAAGGAGTTGGAGAGAGAGAGAGATGGAGACATCAATAGAGACAGAGACTCTGACAGTACTTTCCCTCTCCATCCGACAGAACGGGCTTGGTAGAGGATTCGCCTCAGTGATGTGTATCCGATCCTGTGCTGCATTGAATAACGGGACATCCCCCAAAAATCTGCTTTCTGACAGTCTCAATAAATTCTCATCAAATGTGTACAGGTCCTGAATATGGCGTCGCCCTGGGCATGATTCAGCTCAATAAAATCAAGCAAGTATGTTTCGGTAGGAAGTGTAGATCCTTCTTTTCCTGTGAAAACGTAATAGTCCACAATGCAAGCCAATCTCCCAAACATTGACCGCGTTTTTCTTCCGGCTGCCTCAGAAGGGTGGACAACATCATCATAGACACCTCCCAGCCTGATTATGATCTCTTTCAACCACTTCTGACGGTCAGGAGAGAGAAAACCTTGAGCACATGTAACAACATGTTCAAGAGCACCTTCTTTCCCGCTCTCATTAGACTTCTGAATCAACCTCTCAAATTGCACATTTGCTGTTGACCTCGTTGTTTGTGCACCTGCTAGAACATAGAACATAGAACATAGAAGAATACAGCGCACTACAGGCCCTTCGGCCCTCGATGTTGCGCCGATCCAAGCCCACCTAACCTACACTAGCCCACTATCCTCCATATGCCTATCCAATGCACGTTTAAATGCCCATAATGAAGGAGAGTCCACCACTGCTACTGGCAGGGCATTCCATGAACTCTCGACTCGCTGAGTAAAGAATCTACCCCTAAGATCTGTCCTATACCTACCCCCCCCCCTTAATTTAAAGCTATGCCCCCTTGTAATAGCTTGTACATCCTCTGTGGTTGTAACGTTGTATGCCTCTCTCTCTCTCTGTTATATTACTCGATTGCAGTTTGTGTGGCCACGATCTGCTTCGTGTTGTTTGCAAAACAAGAATTTTCGCTGTGGGCGAAAGTGAGAACGGCAGATGCTGGTGCTCAGGGTCCAGTGCGTGGTGCTGAAAAAAAAAACACAAGGGACCGTCTGGCGAGCAGGTGAATTGGTGTTCCTGGCATAAGCCCTTCATCGGAAATGAGGCTTGTGGATTGGGGTGAAGGGGGAGGGCTAAGAGGTAAATGGAAGAGGAGGTGGGGCTGGGGCCAAGTTAGCAGAAAATGCAATGGGTAGATGAAGGTGGGGGACACGGCAATATGTCGGAGAGGAGGGTGGAGCGGATAGAGGGGAAAGGACTTTGGTCAGATCAAGAGGGCGCTGCCGAGTTGGAGGCTTCGGACTGGGAAAAGGTGTGGGGGGGGGGGGGGAAGAGAAATGAGGAAAATGGTGCAATCCACGTTATTCCCATGTGGTTTCAGCGTACCAAGGCGGAAGAGGAGGTGTTCTTTCTCCAGGTGTTGGGTGTTTAGTGTATGGCGATATGGGAGGCGCAGGACCTGCATGTCCTTGGTGGCTTGGGGTGGGGGGGGGGGAGGGGGGGCGGTTAAAGTGTTTGGCCACGGCATGGTGGAATTTGTTGGTGCGGGTGTCCCAATGACTTTCTCTGAAATGTTCCACAAGTTGGCATCCTCTCTGCCCAATGTAGAGGAGCCCGCATCTGCTCCAAAAATACAGTAGATGACATTTGTAGAGGGACACGTACATTTTTGTCGGATGTGGATATGACCGGTTTCCTCATTTCCCCTCCCACGCCCATCCAAGTCCCAAACTTCCAAACTGCTGTCTTGATCTAGCATTCATCTTTCAGATATATTCCACTCGGCACCCGCGTCTCTGACCGATCGCTTTCACCCCCACCTTCATCTACCTATCGCATTCTCAGCGACTACGCCCCCAGTCCCAACCCCCTTCCATTTATCTCTCAGAATCCGGCACAAAAGCTTCATTCTTGATGAAGCGCTTCTGCCAGAAATGTCAATTCTCCTGCCCCTCGGATGCTGCCTGATCTGTTGTGTGTTTCCAGCACCACACTCAACCTTTATTTCACTGCACCTAGGTACATGTGACAATAATAAAACAGAACAACACGGAATGCATTTGCTTTTTCCGTCTGTATTTTTCTGTGAAAGGGGCTGAAAAGCAAAGGATATTCGGTTTAAGGGATAGACACAAATTACCTTCCTTTGTTGCGCACTCTGTGCGACTAATGTCATTGTGTTGCCAATAAATTGCTACGTCTCTTGTCAAACCTACAAACCAATGTTGAGATTTGAGTATTCGTAAAGTTCTGGAATTTATAGTTCAACAGTGGGATCAGAAATAATCACGGCCATCTTTTTTACTCACATCATCCCTGGCATGAAATTGCAGGGATCTCCCACTCACTGCTTAAGCAAAAATAACTTGTCTCCTATATCTCCTTTTAAAATTCCACCTCCCGACTTCAAGCTGTATTTGATGTTTCAAGCTTGGGGGAAAAGACTCGAACTGTCCACTTTCTGGTTCTCACAGTGCGGTACATTTCTACAAAGGTTGCCCCTCAGCCTCCGACGCTCCAGTGAAAGCGACCCCAGTATTTCCAAACGCTGTTCATGGATCGTAACGCACTCTTAGCCACCCAAACTACACCTGACACTTCACACCATCGTGAGTACACAATCACTTATCAGACAAGGTGTGCTATTGACACTTCTAGACCCTCGTCTGCCCCCTGAATAACATTGTTCATCCCATTCTGCAGTCAGGATGAAGGACATCTTAACTCCTCCACACTAGAGACATCACTTGGTCATGACCTGGCACTTGTGTGGCTCAAGTGTCACTTGCGTCTTGTCAGCCGAAGCACAGATATTGTCCATGCCATGCCGCATTTGGATGAAAACTGGGACCATCCCTGAGGAGGGCTTCCTGAAGAAGGGCTTATGCCCGAAACGTCGATTCTCCTGTTCCTTGGATGCTGCCTGACCTGCTGCGCTTTTCCAGCAACACATTTTCAGCCACAATCCCTGAGGAGTCGTCTATGGTAACCTCTAGGATTTGCCTGTTTGGGGCATTCAGTAATGGTAATACTATTAACCGTCAAGGAGCTGATGGTTAGATTCTCTCTCAATAATTATCACCAGGAGTTCTGCAGTGAGGTGTTTCAGTGATGGTAAAAACACTGAACGCCGGGAATGATGTTTAGATTCTCCCTCAGTGGTATCCTCCAAGATGTTGATCATGAGGGTATTCAGTGGTGGTAAAAGCCGTGAATGTCAAGATGGTGCTGGTTAGATTCTCTCTCTCTCTCAAGATCATGAAAGTTTGAGGGGCTGCGGAACTCAGTTGTGGTGACACCATTGAGCATCGAGATGGTGTTGGATCGATTCTCACTTACTGGTAACCCCCCCAGGATGTTGATCATGTGGACGGGGCAATTCAGTGAGGGTAACACCATTGAGCTTCATTGGGCAATGGTTAAATTCTCTCTCAATGCTAACCCCCAGGTTTTTGATTGAGGGAAGGGTATTGGGTGGGATTCAGTGATGGTGAGCCCATTAATCGTCAAGGGAACGATGTTTAATACTCTCTCTCAATGGTAACCCCCAAAGTTTTGAAAATTAGCAACTTAGTGATGTAGAAACGATTGAAACTCATTGAATGATGGTTGCATTCTATTTCTGGAGGAGCCCCAGGATATTGATAGTGGAGTCAGTGATGGTAGCATCATTAAACTTCAAGGGGGCCATTGTTAAACTCTCTTTCAAGGGTAAACACTAGGATAGTGATCGTGAAGGGTTAAGTGTTGGTAACACGATTGATTGTCATGGATGAAGGAGCAAATGGATTTAAAAGTCTTGTTGCACACTCGCTAGAGGAGAGTTCCAATCACAATTCTACTGGAAGGATTTGAACAGAGTGGAACGATTGCAGGTGGGGTTAGGCGCAGAGATCTGCAGGAAGCGAAATGCACTCCAGGCCATGGTGAGAGTTCCTGTTAGGAAACAACAACAACTGCAATCCCATTTTCCAATAACTTGACCTGTAGCCTTGTCTGCCTTTGTATCGCAAGTTTATAGCTACTCCTTCAGTATGAGGAGCATTTCTGCATTTATGCCAACCTTACAGGCAACGAGTTCCAGATTCCCATCACTGTCTGGGTGAAAAAGCTTTTCCTCACACCCTCCCCAACCTCCTGCGCATTACCTCATATCATACAGGAGGTCGTCCTGGATGTCTTGTAACACATCAAAGTGAATAAATGCCCAGGACCTGATCAGGTGTACCCTAGAACTCTGCGGGAAGCTAGGGAAGTGATTGCCGTGCCTCTTGCTGAGATATTTGTATTATCAATGGTCACAGGTGAGGTGCCAGAAGACTGGAGGTTGGCTAACGTGGTGCCACTGTTTAAGAAAGATGGTAATGTCAAGCCAGGGAACTAGAGGCCAGTGAGCCCGACGTCGGTGGTGGGCATGTTGTTGGAGGGAATCCTGAGGGACAGGATGTGCATGTACTTGGAAAGGCAGGGACTGATTAGGGATAGTCAACATGGCTTTGTGCGTGGGAAATCATGTCTCACAAACTAGATTGAGTTTTTTGATGAGGTAACAAAGAGGACTAAAAAGGCAGAGCGGTAGATGTGATCTATATGGACTTCAGTAAGGCGTTCGACAAGGTTCCCCATGGGAGACTGGTGAGCAAGGTTAGATTTCACGGAATACAGGGAAGATTCGCCATTTGGATATAGAACTGGTTCAAAGGTAGAAGACAGAGGGTGGTGGTGGAGGGTTGTTTTTCAGACTGGAGGCCTGTGACCAGTGGAGTGCCACAAGGATCGGTGCTGGGTCCATTACATTGCATTATTTATATAAATTATTTGGATGTGAGCATAAGACATATAGTTAGTAATTTTGCTGATGACACTAAAATTGGATGTGCAGTAGACAGCGAAGAAGGTTACCTCAGATTACAATGGCATCTTGATCAGATGGGCCGGTGGGCTGCAAAGTGGCAGATAGAGTTTAATTCAGATAAATGCGAGGTGCTGCATTTTGGGAAAGCAAATCTTAGCAGGACTTATACTCTTAATGGTAAGGTCCTAGGGAGTGTTGCTGAACAAAGAGACCTTGGAGTGCAGGTTCATAACTCCTTGAAAGTGGAGTCACAGGTGGATAGAATAGTGAAGAAGGCGTTTGGTATGCTTTCCTTTATTGGTCAGAGTATTGAGTACAGGAGTTTTGCGGCTGTACAGGACATTGGTTAAGCCAGTATTAGAATGTTGTGTTCAATTCTGGTCTCCTCCCTATCGGAAAAATGTTGTAAAACTTGAAACGCTTCAGAAAAGATTTACAAGGAGGTTGCCAGGGTTGGAGGATTTGAGGGATAGAGAGAGGCTGTACAGGCTGGTGCTGTTTTCCCTGGAGCGGCGGAGGCTGAAGGGTGACCTTAAAGAGGTTTATGAAATCACGAGGGGTCATGGATAGGATAAATAGACAAAGTCTTTTCCCTGGGGTAGGGGAGTCCAGAACTAGAGGGGCATAGGTTTAAGGTGAGAGGGGAAAGATAATAAAAGAGACCCAAGGGGCAACGTTTCCACTCAGAGGGTGGTACGTGTATCGAATGAGCTGCCAGAGGATGTGGTAGAGGCTGGTACAGTTGCAACATTTAAAAGACATCTGGAAGGGTATACGAATAGAAAAGGTTTGGAGGGATATGTGTCAGGTGCTAGCAGGAGGGACTAGATTGTTTTGGGATATCTGGTCGGCCTGGACGAGTTGGACTGAAGGGTTTGTTTTCGTGCTGCACATCTCTATTCCTCAATAACTGTATAACTCCCCAGCCCCTGAGTCATTGACCCCCTTCACCGAGGATAGAAAGTCCTTCCTGTGTCCCCCACCGTTGCCCCTTATCTTTCGATCTCTGGTCAGTAGTTGTAAATTTTGCCTGTGTCAGAAAACCGACTAGCTGTGCGGAGGAGCAGCGCAAGGGAAGCAAATGAGAGGCGGGGAAAGATGAATCCTTCATCATGCAATGTGTTGGTAGGAACAGCTGATTGGGGAAGGCATTCAGGATGAGTAAGAGGTCGATCATTCATATAGGAATGCATTCTGTGCTTGCAGTAGGATTGAATGCACCAACGCTAGAATTCATGTTGCGGCTTGGATGTATGAATCTAGTGATCTGGATTGGATTGCTAAATACCAGTTGGAATGGCTGGCGAAGGGGTGAGCATCTTGAAGCCGACTTTCAGGACGATGACACCCAAGAAAGTGAGGAGAGAGGACAGCCAAAAAGCGCTGTTACAGATAACACTCCATTCAGAGTAGGGTGAGAATGCAGGGTTCACAAGCCTCTCCATATCAGTGTTTTGCAGTTCCCTGCACCTGGAAAGATGTTAGAGTCTGTAATTGAGGAAAATGAGCAAAAAAGGCAGAAAGGGGAACATGAAGTTGGATAAATAAGGAGAGAAAGATTGACATGTTAAAAGGGAAAATACAGAGGGGGGGGGAAGGGGGAGGACAGAGATTGAGAGACTGAGAACAGAGAGGAAGACAGAGGGAGAGACGAGAGAAAGGAAGAAACAGAGAGAGATAAAGACACACAGAGAGGTAGAAACCACAGGAGACAAAAATAGAATTGGGACCATTTGGCCCATCTATTCTGCTCCTTTATTACTTTATAAAAATGGCTACCCTGGAAAGCGGGCCCTGAGAGTATCTGGACTCCGACTGCAACAAATGGGCTGTAACGATACAGGATGTCAGCTCACCACCACATTCTCGAGGGCTAGTGGCAATGGTCTGACCAGCAACAGTGACAATCTGTAAACATTTTTTTTTTCTGGAAAATCGCGGGACTCCAGTTCATTCCTTTAAAGTTGCAGAAAAGAAAATATAGTTTCCCAGAAAGTTTCAGACTGATGGTTTGGAAGATTCCATATTTTGTGATAATCTGCAGTTAGCGATGTGGCACCATCTCCCTGAAGAATTGGTGAGTTCTCACCTTTTGAATCTGGAGAAAGTCAACATCACCAAGGCGTTTCTCCAGTGTCAACGTTTCCCTCTGTGTTTGTCCAAATGTATCCCCCCCCCCCCCCCCCCCTCCACTTTCTGCCTTTTCACTCACTTCTCCAATTGCAGCCTCTAATGTCTTGTCCAGTGCAGGGAACTTGAAAGCACTTTTTAAAAATCAGTCCTGGGATGAGCGTGTCTCTGTTTCGGTAAGCATTCATTCCCCGTCCTGGATTGCCCAGAGAGGAATTGGGAGTGAGCCTCATTGCTGTGGGGTTGGTGTTGCTCTTAGTCCAGACTAAGTTAGGGGACAGTTTCCTTCCCAAAGAGGACATTCATGAATCAAATGGATTTACCAAACAACCATCAATGGACTCAGGATCATCATTAGTCTCTTAATTCTCAAATATATCATCCAGATGTTGATAGTGAGGAATTCAGTGATGGTAATACCATTGAACGTCAACATGGTGTTGATTACATTCTCTCTCAATGGTAGTCCCAAAGGATGTTCATAAGCGTGGGTGGACTTTAGATGTTTATTGATTTGGTAGGATTCAAATCCGTTTCGCCGCAGCATTTCCTGGGTCATGGATTTACAGTGAGGAGGGAATACCACTAGGAGATCACCTCCTCAATGCTTTGGAGTGGCCTGATGAAGGTAATGGGATACAATTACTAATAACACTTTTATGTCGTCTTCTCTCATCACTATCCCTGGTGTCATCACTCTTTAAAAGGGCGTTTCAAGGTTTTCGTCTTGCTATGTTCCTTTCACGCTGCATTTAGCTTCCCAGTCTTCATAGACACAGGTCGAGACACGAATGCTGACTTTGGAACATCCAGTCGTATTGCGAGCGTAGGCCCATTCACATTCGCATAAGAACTATCGTCCCCTACCCTCCAGAATGCCTTATTGAAGTTGCGCCCCTCCCCCATATACAAGGTCAGATCATTCCAGCTCTTTAGGTGACACAGGGTTCTCTCGACACCCGTTTGGTTCCGTGTATTACTCCTCTTCCCCATTAAGTGAGTTTCCTTGCACACAACCTTCGCAACGATAATTTGGAGGAGGCGGTGTTGGGCTGGGGTGGACAAAGGCAAAACTCACGCAACGTCAGGTTGTGGTCCAACAGGTTGACTTGGAAGCACTGGCTTTCTAAGCGCTGCTTCTTCATCAGGTGGTTGCGAAGCAGGACCAGAAGACCCAGAACTTAGAGCAAAGGGTCACAGGGACGCAATGATACATTGAACAAACTCACACCCACGTCATCAAGCTCGCACACACGCAGGTACACGCAACCTCCTGTGCACTCACTCATTTTGTCTCTCTCTTGTACACCCTCACACACACATATAAGTTGATGGGGTGAATTTGCATTTGCAGAAATATGTTTGCATATATTACTTGGCTCTATTTTGCTCAAAAATGCAGAACCTGGAGGCGGTCAATGCAGCCAGTGGGTCCATGCAAAATGTGTTCAAGTTCCTACTTTGGAAATAGGACACGTCCGACTCAAGATTGGGACACAGACAGACTCTGACCTCACACATTTAATGCCTTGTCCGAGCTGAGGTGTCCCCTTATCTTACAAAACCTGAAACTAACCTGAGAATGTGACTTCAAAATAAGTTCTGGGAGGAACGTGTTAAAGAAGCGAATTCATTCAGTTCCGGGGGAAATGGGATTGCAGTTGTTTTTGATGAAGGCACGCTCCATGGCCTTTCGCTTTGACCAATCCTGCGCTCTGTCCACTATGTTCAAATTCTTCCAGTAGTGTGGTCATTGGCGTGTACTCCAGCAGGGGTGCAGCCAATTTGGTTTTAAGTTCCTAATCCGCTCGAAAAGTTAAAATGTTGAACAATGTAGGTTTGTTCAATGAATGCTTGTATCAATGTTACCTTTTGCCATGAATTCTGGGTCTTCCGGTCCTGCTCCACAACCACCTGAAGAAGCAGCGGTTCGAAGCCTCGTCCTTCCAGTAAAAAGCAGTTGGGGCTACAACCTGGTGTTGTGTGATTTTTATTTATTCCGGCCTTTGACCGCCGATGACATAATGGAGGCACAGACGAGCCAGGGAGAAAGGGGGAGGGATGAATGTCACCGGTTTGGGGTCAATCGATCGAAGGTAAGCTGCAGTAAACTTAGAGGGGAGTGGGAGGACAAAGGTTTTTTTTCACCCAAACGGTGGAATCCATTTCCTGTAAGGTTGGGACAGGGCAGAAACGCTCATCACACTGAAATAGTCGCTTTAAGCCTTGTGATAGAACATAGAGCTAAGCACGTAGAAAGTTACAGAGCAGAACAGCATAGTGGCTAGCACTGCTGCCTCACAGCGCCAGAGACCCGGGTTCAATTCCCGCCTCAGGCGACTGACTGTGTGGAGTTTGCACGTTCTCCCCGTGTCTGCGTGGGTGTGCTCCGGTTTCCTCTCACAGTCCAAAGATGTGCAGGTTAGGTGAATTGGCCATGCTAAATTGCCCCTAGTGTTAGGTAAGGAGTAAATGTAGGGGTATGGGTGGGTTGCGCTTCGGCGGGACGGTGTGGACTTGTTGGGCCGAAGGGCCTGTTTCCACACTGTAATGTAATCTAACCTAAACAGGTCCTTCCTGTTAGAGCCGACCTGTTAAACCAATCTGAAGCCCATCTATCCAACACGATGCTATTTGCATCCATATGGCTATCCAATGACCACTTAACTACATTTAAGTTTGGCGTTCTGCAGGCACTATTGTCCACACCCCTCCCACTCTCTGAGTCCAGAGATTAGCTCTGACATCTGTCCTATGTCAATCACGCCTCAATAAAAAAGCCATGTCCTCGCGTGCTCGCCATCTGAGGAAAAAGGATCTCGCTGTCCACCTTCCCCTGATTTTCTGGTGCGTCTCAGTTGCGTTGCCTCTCGAACTCTTCCTCTCTAACGAAAATGGCCTCAAGTCGCTCAGCCCTTTCCTCATAAGACCTTCCCTCCATACAAGGCAACGTCCTCGTAAGTCTTATCTGAATCCTATCCAAAGCTTCCACCTCCTTCCCGCCACGTGGTGACCAGACCTGCACGCAATGCTCCAAGTCCGGCCGCACCAGCGTTTTCTCCAGGCCCCGGAGCCAAGGGATGAGGGAAATTGGATTGCAGCTGTTTTCGACGGATGTGCTGTCCATGGCCTGCATGGCCATTCGTAGAACATAGAACACAGAAAAATACAGCCCTTCGGCCCTCAATGTTGCGCCGATCCAAGCCCACCTAACCTACACTAGCCCACTATCCTCCATATGCCTATCAATGCCCATCCATAATGAGGGAGAGTCCACCACTGCTACTGGCAGGGCATTCCATGAACTCACGACTCGCTGAGTAAAGAATCTACCCCTAACATCTGTCCTATACCTACCACCCCTTAATTTAAAGCTATGCCCCCTCGTAATAGCTGACTCCATACGTGGAAAAAGGTTCTCATGGTCAACCCTATCTAAACCCCTAATCATCTTGTACACTTCGATCAAGTCACCCCTAAACCTTCTTTTCTCCAATGAAAACAGCCCCAAGTGCCTCAGCCTTTCCTCATACGATCTTTCTACCATACCAAGCAACATCCTGGTAAACCTCCTCTGCACCCGTTCCAGTGCCTCCACATCCTTCCTATAGTATGGCGACCAAAACTGCACACAGTACTCCAGATGCGGCCGCACCAGAGTCTTATACAGCTGCAACATGACCTCAGGGCTCCGGAACTCAATTGCTCTACCAATAAAAGCCAGTACGCCATATGCCTTCATCACCGCACTATTTACCTGGGTGGTTCACTTTGACCATTCTTGCGTTTCCTCCAGTATGGTCAAATTCTTCCAATAGTGTGGTGATTGGCATATACTCTAGCAGGGGTGCAGTCAGTATTTGAGGTACATTTACTCCTCACACACACATGACATTCAATGGTGTCACCTTCCCTTCATCTCTCGCGATTGTGGCGCTGCTGATGTTTCAACAAGGTGATGTTGTCCTATTGTTTTTTTTATATAAAGGGGAGATAAAACATACGTCTGGTTTAATCTTTTGAAGAAACTTTTAAGTTTATATTGAAAAAAGATCCTTGTGCAATGAAAGGGAAGTGGCCAGTTCTCCCAGCTCGGTTTCCTTCTGCATTGTTTCGGTTTTAGAAAGCCTTTTTATTCACAGCTGCTCGTCAGTTTCGCAGACTCCTGGTCAATGAAACAACTCCACCTCATAAGGCCTTCCCTCCATACAAGGCAACGTCCTCGTAAGTCTAATCTGAACCCTATCCAAAGCTCTCTGCAGCCTCTCTGACATCTCTCTTGTCGGAACCTGTCTTTGACTTTGCATTTATTTTGCCAAGGGGGTGTTTATGGGCTGTTGCAAGTACTTGGGAAAGCATCATCATTTTGTGACAGGGTCGATTGGCTTTTCAAATATTGATGTCATTTCAATTCGGCTTTCAGAATTGAGTGGCTGCTTCACTCCTGGAATTTCCCGCTTCACACCTGCTTAAAACAAGTTACGGTCTGGGCTACAGTTTCGAAATATTGTGAGGGCGCCTGGCCTGGTCCAGAACAGATTGGCGGCTCCTTGTGGGATTTGTTCTCTGGCACCAAATTGAGATTAAGGTTGCTGGACTCACAGTGGTAGGTGTTAGTGTCTTTTGTTCCGAGCAGTCGATTTAACTGGTTTGAACAGTGTTTGGTGCGTTAATGGTCTGTTCAGACATGAATTAGTTTTCTTGGGCGGAGTAGGTGACCTACAGGGGTACAATAAAGACGAAGAAGGAACAGCTGATGACAAATGTTCTGGCTGGTGTGGGAGCTGCCTCCGACCGTGAGGAAAGGAGAGATGATTACAGCAATAGCTGATTGTTTAAATTTGCTGGATAGACCATCAGATTATTTGGAGGCGGCAACTGAAGATGAAGAAGCCTGGGTTCGAGGCAAAAGAAATCCAACTGTTTTAATGATGATTAAAAGCAGTGGGAAGAGAAAGGGAGGGTGGTACAACCCCGTCAGTGGTTGGTTAATGAGAAAATGCCAGAACTTCTTAAACTATTTGCCTGTGAAGCGAGACTATGCTGACATGGTCCGAGAGCAGCAGGGAAAGAGGTCACAAGATGAAGAGATACAGGATACTCTCAATCTTTGATCATGGAAGAGGACGAGGCGTGTGCCTCTGAAGGACTATTGCCAGATGGAGTGTAAGTAGCGGGAATTCATGGTAAGACACTCAATGAGGTAAAATGCAGTTAGCGTGTCCAGAGAAGAGCGGAAAACTCGTAGGGGAACTACTGGACGAATTCGTAACTCCAGGAATACAGTTTGTACTTGCTAATCATACAGTCGCTTCACACGTCGCAATTCTTCCTGCTGTGTTTGAAAAGCCAGTGGAAACTCAGGCAACCCAACTATTAGAATGATTCGGAGATGCTGGTGTTGGACTGGGGTGTACAACGTTCAAAATCACACAACACCGGGTTATAGTCCAACAGGTTTAGATTAGATTAGATTACTTACAGTGTGGAAACAGGCCCATTGGCCCAACAAGTCCACACCGACCCGCCGAAGCGCAAGCCACCCATACCCCTACAACCTAACACTATGGGCAATTTAGCATGGCCAATTCACCTGACCTGCACATCTTTGGACTGTGGGAGGAAACCGGAGCACCCGGAGGAAACCCACGCAGACACGGGGAGAACGTGCAAACTCCACACAGTCAGTCGCCTGAGTCAGGAATTGAACCCGGGTCTCTGGCGCTGTGAGGCAGCAGTGCTAACCACTGTGCCACCGTGCCGCCCACCGTGACACTATCACCTGATGAAGGAGCGTCGCTCCGAAAGCTAGTGTGCTTCCAATTCAACCTGTTGGACCATAACCTGGTGTTGTGTGATTTTGAACTATTAGAAGATGGATATCCTCTGATTTTTCCTGTCTCTGTGGAAATGAGGTCACAGTCTCAGTTAAAACAACAGATCAAAGATTACAGATAAGAAAGATGAAGTAGAATTATCTGAGAACGCTTTGACACAAGCCAAGAGCCGGGAGATGAGAAAGCAAAATGTCTTAAGTTCAGATAAATTAACGCAGTTAGAGTTGAAATATGAGAAACCAGAACAACTCGACCTGAAGGCATGCACAGTAAAAGGACGCAGATGTATCCCTGAATTCTAGGATCTTGAAAATGATGTCTCAATGAGGAAAATGAGGCATTCACATATTCAGGCAGAGGAGAAGTGGGCAGTTTACAGTCAAGCCATTTGGTGTGGAAAATGCCAGGCCATCGTCTACACAGTGATTCCCATACGGTCAAAAGAAAATGCAGTACTGCGATTCATTTAATTGAATGGGTTTTATTGGAAATTCATATCAAATTTGAGCAGCGTTGCAGCTCCACTCACTGAATTGATAAAGAAAGGCAAGACGTTTCGGTGGACAGTGGACTGTGAGGAGGCACTTCACAGCCCGAAAGCTGTGTTAAACATTGACCCTTGCTCACCTAATTACACAAAGCCATTCAAAATGCCCATGATGCAAGTGGTGTGCTCTTACAGGAAGTGACAAGAGGATAGAAGGACCTAACGTGTATTTCTCCAGGGACTTGAACATGCCTGAGCAAAAGATATTCGACAGCTGAGAAGGAGTCTTTGAGCTTGGTGTTAGTGTTGCAACGTTTCAAAGATTATTTCACCAGTAATGTGTCTGAGGCAATCACGTACATTGATCATGACCGGATGATGTTCTTGGAGAAACTTAAAGACAAAAGTTACAGACTGTTTCTGTGGAGATGTTTTGTGACAGACATTCAATTTGCAAATGGTGCACGCAGCAAGACGTGAAAACATCACTGCTGCTGTAATGCTGAGATGTGGATGAGAAATGTAGGATTTCGGTGTGGCAGAAGTAAACGGATTGTGACAGAATGTAGTAGTGCATGGTTGCATGCTTAGAGTTGTTTACTGTATGTGTTGTATGTGCACTAACAGTATAAGATTAAGGGGTTTTAAAATAAAGCCATTTTGGATATTGCTGGTTCGTCTTTTTAAGAGGGGAGGTGTGACGGTGCTGCTCTTTTAACAAGGTTATGTTGTTGTTTCTTCATTTTTCAGAGGGGTCGTAAAGGCATGGGATCCGATATGTTTAGGATTATCGATTTGAAGGAACTGTGAAACACCTATCCAATGAATGGGGACTGATCAGTGCTCCCAGCTCAGCTTTTCACTGATTTCTTCAGGGTTTAGCGAGCTGTTTTGGCTTCCGCTGGTCTTTGAGCCAGATCCATGCTGATCTTCTCTCCCTCTGACACCTCTCATTTACGAACCTGAGTTTGTGTTTGTTTGTTTTTTTGCCAGTGGGGTGTTTAATGGGGCTGTTGCAATTATTTGGAATAGCGTCTTTAAGGTGCAATAGAGTCGATTAGGTTTTAAAAGGTTATGTTTTTTTTTTCTAAATTCGGTTTTCGTTCGTTCATGTGCAAAGGAATTCTGCTCTGTTTAAAACAGCGGTTAGGCTGGCTGCACCACTCCTGAAAAATCCCACTGTACACTCTACCCTACTTAGAATAACGAGAAAAACTGAGGGTTTGTATTAACTTCCTGAAATGTTTTGATGATGTTTGGCCTTTTCCATAACAGTGTCAACATCTTCAGGGTTCACCACCGAAAGAGAATCTAGCCATCGCCCCTCCGTGATGTTCAATGGCACTACCATCACTGAATCCCTCCCCTGTCAAAATCCCAATCATTGCCCATCGACGTTCAATGGTGTTCCCATCACTAATTCCTCAACTATTAGCGTCGGAACACCCACCACGAACGACTTCTCAGGTGATGTTGCAGTCTGCGTCCAAATTCAGTCTGACCTGGGCATGATTCCATTCATGATAAGTGCCATTTGGAGTGCACAAATTCCAGGTGGCCCACGATTTGGTGACCCTTGGTAGGATGCGTGAAGATTGTATAGAGCTCCGCTTCGTTGCAGAATAAATAACGAGTATCAGGCGTACGGGAGAGTAGAGAAGGGTTAATAGGGGAGAGTGAGGACTGCAGGTGCTGGACAGTCACAGAGTGTGGCACTGTACAAAGCACAGGCAGCATCCGAGCAGCAGGAGAGTCAACGTTTCGGGGAGGGCCTTTCATCACCACTGCAGAAGGGGAAGGAGGCTGAGAAGTAAACAGGGGGAGGAGCGTGGGACTGAGGTAAGGTACTTAGAATGGGGAGAGGTTGATGCAGATGATAAGTGATTGTGATACATCAGTCTGAAAGGTGGTGGGCATCGGTGGGAAGGAAGATGGACAGGTAGGTCAAGTCAAGAGGGTGGTTCCGAGTTGGAGGATTAGATCTGGGATGGGGTGGATATTGGGGAGATTTGGAAACTGATGAATTCCAACGTTGAGGCCATGTGTTTGTACGCTCCCAACTTCCTCCAGTTTGCAGTGGCTTTGTTGAGGTAATGGAGGACGTCTAGAATTCAAATGACATCGGGGGATTTGGATAGGGAGTTATAATGGTTGGCCAGAGCCAGGGATGCTCCCTGAACAGTCATGCGCTTTTGGGAGAGAAGGGTTAATACATCTCCATGCCTAGTAAGTGCTATCAGCACTGACAGTGATGTGTGACCTCAGGGTTGGGGGGGGGTGGGGGCGGAGCATCAGAGGATGTGATGAGGCGTGTAAAGACAGGTTGGACAAACTTGAATTATTTAAATCATAGTATCCGAGGCTGACTGGGGGCCTCATAGAAATATATAGTCATAGAGACGTACAGCACAGAAACAGACCCTTCAGTCCAACTCGTTCATGATGACCAGATGTCCCAAACGATCTCAACACTCTTGCCAGCACCCGGTCCATATCCCTTCAAACCGTTCCTATTTCTCTGACTGTGCGCGTGTGTGTATGTGTGCGTGCTCCTCTGTCTCCTGGATCTCCGTCTCCATCTCTCCCTCCCCCATTTCTCTCTCTGCGTATTTTCTCTTTCTGCAGTCTCAACCTGTCTCTCTTTGTTTGTCCAACGACATGTTCCCTTTTCTGCTTTTTGATTCATTTCCCCACTTGAGGACTCCAATGCGGTGAAGTGCAAAGCATTGGTGTGCAGGGGCTTGCGGCACCCACATTCTTGCCCTCCTCTGAACGGGATGTGATCGGGAATTGTGCATGTTTGGTTGGCCTCTCCCTTCGCCTTCCCTCTCACCTTCAAGCTTCTCAATGTTCACACCCTTCGCTGGTCATTCCAAATGACACTTAGCTTTCCAATCTTTATCTGGAATGTTAGATTCGTCTACACAGGGCGAGACATGGATGCTGGCTTTGTCGCATTCAATCCTATGGCAAGCGTAGAACTCATTTGTATCTGAACGATTGACCCCTACCCATTGTAGACACCGGTCTGGAAATAGCTCCTCCACGATCAGCTCATTCCCTGCTCTTACTGACGCATTGTGTGATGAACGATTCTCTCTTTCCCCTGCCTCTCATTTGTTTCCATTGCACAGTTCCGCCTCACACACAACTTTGGCTGACACACACAACTGTAGACCTGAAACGGAAATATAAGAGGCATCGGTGGGTTGGACAGAAAAGCCTCTTTTCTTTTGATGGAGGGATCAATGAATCAGTTGGAGGGGAATCAATTTAAGGCAAGTGGCCGAAAGTTAGTGGGGGAGGGTATGAGGAAATGATTCCTCACCCAGACAGTGAAAAATCTGGAGTCCGTTGCCTGTAGGATTGAAATCGTGCAAAGATGCGCATCACTCTGAAAGAGTGGTTCTCAAAATTATGATGTAAAGCCTGACAATATTATAGGTCAAGTTCTTGAAAAATGGGATTGATGTTAATTGCAATAGAATCACTCTCTATGGTCTGAGCGGCGTTTCGTTTTGTGTACAGCTGCGTCCCCAACTACTCCTGCACTCTCAACACTATGTTCAAACTCTTCCAATCATGTGGTGATTGGAACTGTGCTCTAACAGGGCTGCAAACAATTTTTGATACATTTTTTTCCTTTGTCCATTGCATTTAATCCTATTACCACGAGGTAATCCCTCACTATCAATGCCCCTGGGGTTCCGTTGAAAGAGAATCTAACCAACACCCCCGTGACGTTACCACCACTGACACCCATCCACGATCAATATTCTGGGGTTTCCCACTGAGAGAGAATCCCACCAACATACCTTGAAGTTACCATCACTAAATGCCCATTTTCAACAACATCGGGGTTTCCACTCGGAGAGAATTTAACCATCGCCCCCTTGATGTTCAATGATTTCGCCATCACTGAATCCCCCTCACAACAGTCTGGATTTTAATATTGAGAGAGAATGTTACCCTTGACTTTCAATTGTATTTTAACTGCACCTTGTCTGATAAGTGATTCATGCCACTGCTATGAAACGAATAACCTTTGTTGTAAGCCCCATTCACACAAAAGGAAGGCAAGCAAATGCTATGAAGGTGTGGGTGAACGGTGGGTGGCACGGTGGCTCAGTGGTTAGCACGGCTGTCTCGCAGTGCCAGGGACCCGTGTTCGCTTCTCGCCTCGGGTGACTGTATGTGTGGAGCTTGCTCATTCTCCCGGTGTCTGCGTAGGTTTCCTGCAGCTGCTCTGGTTTCCTCCCACAGTTCAAAGATGTGTAGATCGGGTGAATTGGCCAGGTACGGTGGGGGAATGGGTCGGGGTGAGTTGCTATTCTGAGGGTTGGTGTGTGGACGTTTTGGGCCAGAGGGCCAGTTTCCATACTATAGGGAATCTAATCTGGACCTTGTAAGCCAGCAGTGAAAGCCCAAGTGTTCGTAATCAGATACAATATGACGCTGCAGCTACTGGAGTATCTGGTTGCATGGAAACAACAACAAAATAAAATTGAAATTAGGACAATCAGTTTAAATTATACCCCCAAAATACCAAATTCCAACCA
This sequence comes from Chiloscyllium plagiosum, assembly GCF_037043375.1. Taxonomy (NCBI): domain Eukaryota; kingdom Metazoa; phylum Chordata; class Chondrichthyes; order Orectolobiformes; family Hemiscylliidae; genus Chiloscyllium; species Chiloscyllium plagiosum. The sequence continues at coordinate 40,247,794 of NW_028270179.1, forward strand.
AGTGTGAAATAAGTATACGGATATTCGTAAAAGCCAATGACACAATCCGATGTTCTGGGGCATAAGACTGGGGAAAAATGAACAGTTGGGAGGTGAACTGCCAATCTACCAGGATGTAAACAGCTGACCTAAAAAATAGCTCCCTTAAAAGTACCTTTACGATCAATAACCTGTGAAGCAAAAATCACTACGAAGAAGAAAAAAAGACACAGGAAGATCCAAAAAGAAGACCTGAAAGCGGCCGGGTTTTGAGACAAGAAGTATTGTTTTGTAAATCTTAATTGGGGGTATTATCAGACTAGCATTATAGAGGGGAAAGGAAAAGATAGTTTCAAATAAGGGCTTGTACATAATTGTGAGTTAAGTATTCTCTGTTATACTTTAAGAAATATAGTTGTTAATTTTTACTTTAAGTAGTTTACGAGCCACTCGAATATTTACAGATTGTCGCACAGGATAAATATTTTCTGTGTTGCTGGTTTTAAATTAAGCTCATGTTCTATTCGTTTCTGAGCTCGGATCCGTGATCTGAACTGGTTTAGACAGGTATGAATAGATTTGGGGGTACAGAAAATCCTAGCAGATGTAACAGCTTGCAGGTTAGTGTACTAGACCTTTTAATAAAACGTAGGTGAGGCAACTTGTTTAATTTCGGCTCTTAAAATTGCTAAAAGAGGTTCTGAGATTTGAAGATGATTCTCAAATTTGCCAAGAAAGTTTAGAAGGAAAGAAAAAATGCTGTACTTTAGAATTAGCAAATAAGTTAGATTTGGGTTTAACCAAGGACTAAAGTGAAACTGAAATTGTAAAGGCTTTACTCAAACACTTTGGTGTGAGCAAACAAGTGCAGGAAGGGAGAAAATCTTAAATTACAACTGAGGAAAATGGAGTTAGAAAAAAAAATGATGGGAGTCAAAGGAAAGAGAGGGAGATGAAAGAGAGAAAGAGAGAGGTAAGAGGGACAGCGAGAGGAAAGAAGAGAGAGAAGGTTCTTAGTTGAGCAAAGAGAGAGACAGAGAAGAAAGGGAGAGAGAAAGAAAGAGAAAAGAGAGGCAAAAAGAGAGAATTTGAACTTGAAAAGTTGCAACTTAGTCAGCAAAGTCAAGTTAACAGAATGGAGATTAAAAGAGAAGGTGGTGATACATCTATAGATGTCAAAACCCTGTCACATTTAAATGAGAAACTTGCTGAAAAATTGGATGGGCAAATGGATTGGTCTGAGGATTTACGGGTAATGCTAGTTTAGACTAAACTGGTAGGCAGAACTAGTGAGGTATTTGCCACACTGTCAGATGAGGGGATCAAGAGGTTAAACAGGCTATTTTTAGTACTTATAAATTGGTACCAGAAGCACAAAGGCAGCGGTTCAGAAACACAAAGAAGGTCAGACCTATGTTGAGGGCGAAAGAATCAAACAGAGTCATTTTATCGATGGGCGCGTGCTTTGAAAATCGAGAGGACCTTTGAGGATCTAGAGAGATTACTCCACTGGAGGAGTTTAAACACTCGCTTCCAGAGATGGTAAGAATTCAAGTGGCGGAACAGAAAGTTCAGGAAGTGAGAGGACAGCAGAGTTAGCAGATTAATGCATGTTGGTGCATGACAAGCTTCTCTCGCCCTGTGAGAGAAGGAAGTAGGGAGAAGGGGGAGATCCTACACTAACTAAACCAAGTGTAGGGAGCACTGGAAAGTGTTTACCATAGGTTAAAAAATAAGCCCAAGAGGTTGGAAACGAGGTGAAAGGCCTCAGGTGTTTCCATGGCGGTAAAGAGGGACACAGTGCTGGTCGTTAAAGAAAGGCACTGTGGGAAAAGATGTGGCAAAAGAGGCTAAGCCAGTTGCATTCGTGAAGGTAGTGAAGGAGACCCCAGGAAGAGCTGAGGAGCGAAAGGAGAGTGCACAGCCTAGGCAGGGGCTGGGTATGGAGTTAGTACCTGATCTTTGCAAATAATTCGCCCCTGTGGGTAAAGTTTACTCAGAAAGAATAGGGGGAGAAGGACAAGATGTTAAATTTTTGAGAGATACAAGATCTAACCAGACGCTGATAATAAGGAATGGCCGAATATGCCCTCTTTCTGGTCTGTTACCCGAAAGTGTGCTAATGTGTGGGATAGATGGACGGACATTTAGCGTTCCCTTATGTAAGTTTCAGGTTGGATTGCTAACTTAAATCTGGGGAAGTTACAGTGGGAGTGATTGGCAGAGTGTCAATTCCAGGAATTCAGTTTGTTCTTGGGAGTGATTTGGCAGGATCCAAGGTGGGAATGACACCCTTTGCAATGGAGAAGCCCAAGGAAGACACTGAGGTGTCAAAACAGATATATCCCGGTATTTTCCCAGACTGTGTGGTAACCGGATCCCACCATCATAAACAAAAGAGAAAATGCGAGAAAATCTCAGCAGGTCTGGCAGCATCTGTAAGGAGAGAAAAGAGCTGGCGTCTCGAGTCTAACTGACCCTTTGTCAAAGCTTTTAGACTCGAATCGTTAGCTCTGTTCTCTCCTTACAGGTACTGTCGGACCTGCTGAGATTTTCCAGCATTTTCTCTTTTGGTTTCAGATTCCAGCATTTGTAATAATTTGCTTTTATCCCACCATCATAGGTCGCAGCACGAAGTGAAAAGTAAAGAGAAAGCTGAAGGAGTGGAGGTTCAGTTAGCGGACACGCTGTTTGATGTAATGTTGCAGGAAAGACATGAACAGGCAGTGGGTCAGACAGACGGATTTAGTTCAGAAAGGCTCAGGGACTTGCAACAACAAGACAAGCCAGTAAAAGATATATATGTCGGTGCGTACTCTGAAAAGGAGTCAGAGAATATTCCGGAGGGTTATTAGTTGAAAGAAAGTATCCTAAGGCAGAAATGGAGACCACGGCAGGGGGGAAATGGGCCAAAGTGCACCAGATTGGTTTGCCAGCAGCATACAGAGAGGAAGTGTCACGGGTATCACGTGAACTACCTGCAGGAGGTCACCTAATGGTACCAAAGACTCAGGCTAAGGTACAAGAACATTTTTTATTGGCCTGGACTGCACAAGGATGTGAAAAACCTTTTGCCATCGGTGGCATACATGCCAAATGGTTGGTAAACCACAGGTGGTAATAAAGCCAGCCCCTCTGTTGACAATTCCTGCATTTCGCACGGGTTATAATTGATTCTGTAGGTCCCCGCCCGAGGACTAAAAGTGGGAACCAGTGCACGTTAACCATAATGGATGTGTCTACCAGATTTCCAGGGGCAAATCCATTACAGAGTATCAAGGCAAAAAAAGGGTAGTAGAGGAATTAGTAGATTTCTTCACATGGTATGGGCTACTCACAGAGATTCAGTTGGACCAAGGGTCAGATTTCGCTGCGAGGCTCTCTAAGGAGATTATGGATAGCTTAGGGATACAGCACTTTCAATCCTGTGCTTATAATCCTGAATTCCAGGGAGCTTTGAAAGGTAGCATCATACCTTGACCACCATGTAGAGAGCGTATTGTCATGATTGCCCGAATTATTGGGATGAAGGTATCCCATTCCGTTTTGTTTGCTATGAGAGATGCCACAAATGAATCTACTCAGTCCATTCCCTTTGGGTGAACATTCGGTCATGAAGTGAGGGGCCCTTTACATTTAATTTAATAAAAATGGACAGGACCAATGTCGAAGATCTTACACGTCGATTATGCATTGGAAGTGATGACGATATTATACCGAGTAGGTGAGTTAGCACGTCAGAACCGAAAGAGGGCACAGTATAGAATGAAGTAGGTGGCAGTTAAAAAAAAAGCTCTGAGACTCAGAAGTCTTCCTGAGAGGAAAACGTATTCATACTGTTACCAGTGAAAGGAGATTTCTTCAAAGTCAGGTTTAGTGGTCCCCATCAAATTGAGAATAAAGTTGTGTTACATAAACTATCTAGTAAAGATGCCAGATAGAAAAAAAAAGGTATCGAGTGCGTCGTGTCAACAGGTTGAAACCGTACTCTCCTCGAGAGGAAGAATTGTAGAAGCAGGCGTTAGTTAGCAGGCATTAGTGGGCGGCATGGTGGCACAGTGGTTAGCACTGCTGCCTCACAGCGCCAGAGACCCGGGTTCAATTCCCACCTCAGGCGACTGACTGTGTGGAGTTTGCACATTCTCCCCCGTGTCTGCGTGGGTTTCCTCCGGGGGCTCCGGTTTCCTCCTACAGTCCAAAGATGTGCAGGTCAGGTGAATCGGCCATACTAAATTGCCCGTAGTGTTAGGTAAGGGGTAAATGTAGGGGTATGGGTGGGTTGCGCTTCGGCGAGGCGGTGTGGACTTGTTGGGCCGAAGGGCCTGTTTCCACACTGTAATGTAATCTTTAATGCCCCACAGTATGAGCAATCAAATCCAGATGATGTGGATTTTGAGGTGACTCAAAATAGATTTTAAAATGAAGAAGATCTTCAGGAGTGGGAGAGGTTAGTAAGCCATCTGTCTCAGGAGCATATAACACAGCTGAAAGATTTGTTACTGCAGTACAAGTACATAAAAACGAATCAGATGAGAAATACTAATGCTATTGTACATGAAGTAGACGTACGAAATACTGCTCTGATAAAACAACACCCGCATCAGCTTATTCCTTTCAAAGCCAGAAGGAAGTGGAGGCCATGTTCGATGAGGACATCATTGAACCAAGCCAGAGCAAATTGGGTTCGCTGATTGTCTTAGTTCCCAAACTGGATGGGACTCAATGATTCTGCGTGGATTATCGGAAGGTGAATGCTTTTACAAAATCGGACTGATATCCAGTTCCTAGATTGGAGGATTGCATCGAGGAAGTTGGACAATCCAAATACGTCACCAAGTTGGACTTAATACATGGTTCCTGGCAGGTGCCTTTATCAGAGACGACAAAACACATTTCTGTGTTTGTAACCCCAAATGGGCTACATCAGTTCAAAGTGATGCCCTTTGGAATGTAGGGCGCGCCCGCCACATTCCAAAGACTCATGAACAGAGTTGAGGTGGGGGTTAAAAAAAAAATGTGCAGTCTATTTGGACTCTGTAGTGATCTTTAGAAAGTCCTGGAAGGATCACACGGTAAAGTTGGCCGAGCTCTTTGGACAACGACATAAAGCAGAACTGATTGTAAACTTAAATAAATTTAATTTTGTGAAAGCCGAGTGGCGTTCTTGGGACACAGCATCGGTCATGGAAGGTTGAGTCCACGGAACCCAAAGATGAAAGCTATTGAGGAATTTCCATGACCAACCTCAAAGAAAGAGGTGCTCCGTTTCTTAGGACTCAATTAATTCGAAAGGAAATTTGTTCCAAACTTCGGTGGCGTAGTGGCACTGTTAACTGACCTTCTGAAGAAGAGCGCCAAATTTCCGTGGACAGTACCATGCCAGGAAGCATTCGACCATTTGAAATTAATATTAGCCACCAAACCAGTTTTAGCTACACCAAACGTTTCAAACCTGTTTAAAGTCGCCATCAATGCTCGTACCATTGGAGTTGGAGCTGTACTCCGACAGGAAGGTGAGGGTGGGATGGAACTGCCAGTTGGTTACTTTTCCAAGAACAATAGGTCGGAGACAGGTGTGTACAATGAACGAAATCCGCTTACATTCTTAGAAAGTTTTCAAGATAAGAACATGAGAGTATTTCATTCGAGTCTTATGTTACAGACATTTAATTTTAAAATTGTGCATGCTGCGGGTCAGATGAATGTAATCACAGATGCGTTATTAAGATTTAAATGATAGAGTTGAGATGAGATTTATCTTTATTCCATGTTATATATACAGGTACATGGGAAGATGTTAAGGTGAACACATATTAAGGTTATCTATGTCATCATAATGTGTTTAAAATGTAGAGAAAAAAATGAAGCCATCTTTTCATTCTGATGGTCCACTTTTTTCTTTTGTCGGGGGGAGGTTGTTCTGAAGATGTGGGTGAACTATAGTTTTGAAGAGAGTTTAAAGCGAGCAGTCACAGCACCGAGTGTTCTCAATAAGACACGATGTAACATGTGCTTCAGCTGCTGGAGTAGCTGGTTGCCTGGAAACGTCAAAAAATCAGTATCAAATTAGGCCAGTCGGTTTAAATTATATCCCAGAAACACCAAATTCCAATCAAGTTTGAATTGAGTATATTGATAATCTCAAACCTCGCTCCAATCTCAACAACCAATGACATAATCTGATGCTTTGCGATTATAAGACCAGGGAGAAATTGAACAGTTGGGAGGAGAACTTCCAAACCCCAGCGGGTAAACAGACTGCCTGAAAAAAGCTCTTGATAACGCACCTTTTTGATCAGTAACCTGTGATGTAGAAATCCCCAAGAAAAAAGACATAGGAAGAAAACAAATCTGCCAGGTTTCGAGATGGGAAGTGCTGTTTTGTAAATCTGAGTTGGGAGTTTCATCAGACTAGTATTATAGAAGGTAAGGTAAAAGATATGTTAGTCAGGACTTGTATTTAGTTGTGAGAAAATTATTCTCAGTTTTACTATAAGAAATAAAGCTGTTGATTTTTACTTTAAATAGTTCTTGGCCACTCGAAGTTTTGCAGATTACTGTAAGGGATAAATCCTCCCTGTGTTGCTGGCTTTAAATAAAACAGTAGGATTTCCCCGTGTCGTCACACAAACCAACATGCATTTGATTTTGATTTGTAGTCATCGAGATGTACAGCATGGAAACGGACCATTCTGTCCAATCCATCCATGCAGACCACATATCACAACCTATTCTAGTCACATCTGCCAGAAACCAGCCCATATCCCTCCAAACCCTTCCTATTCATATACCCATCCAGATGCCTCTTAAATGTTGTAATTGTACCAGACTGCACCACTTCCTCTGGCAGCCTATTCCACATACGCACCACCCTCTGTGTGATAAAGTTGTGCCATAGGTCTCTTTTATACCTTTACCATCTCACCATAAACCTATGCCCTCCAGTTCTGGACTCCCCCACCCTAATGAAGATACTTTGTCTATTTTTCCCGTCCATGCCCCTCATAATTTTGTAAACCTCTATAAGGTCATCCCTCAGCCTCTGACGCACCAGGGAAAAAGGCCCCATCCTGTTAAGCGTCTCCCTATCGCTCAAATCCTCCAACCCTGGCAACATCCTTGTAAATCTTTTCTGAACCGTTTCAAGTTTCACAACATCTTTCCGATAGGGAGGAGACCAGAATTGCACACAAAATTCCAACAGTGGTCTAACCAATGTCCTGTATAGCCGCAACATGACCTCCCAACTGCTGTACTCAATACTCTGACCGATAAAGGAAAGCATACCAAACACCTTCTTCACTGTCCTATCTATCTACGACTTCACTTTCAAGGAGCTATGAACCTGCACCTCAAGGTGTCTTTGTTCAGCAACACTCCCTCGGACATTCCCATTAAGTGTATAAGTCCTGCTAAGAATTGCTTTCTCAATATGTAGCACCTCACATTTATCAGAATTAAACTCCATCTACCACCTCTTCGCCCATTGGCCCATCTGATCAAGATCCTCTTTTAATCTGAGATAACCATCTGCGCTGTCCACTACACCTCCAATTTTGGTGTCGTCTGCAAACTTATTAACTATACCACTTATGCTCATATCCAAATTATTTACATAAATGACAAAAGGTAGTGGACCCCAGCACTGATCCTTGTGGCACTCCACTGATAACTGGACTCCAGTCAGAACAAACAACCCTTCATCACCACCCTCTGTCTTCTACCTTTGAGCCAGTTCTGTATCTAAATGGCCAGTTCTCCCGGTATTCTGTGAGATCTTACCTTGCTCACCGGTCTCCCTTACTGAAGTCCATATAGATCACAGCTACAGCTCTGACCTCATCAATCCTCTTTGTTACTTCTTCAAAAAATTCAATCAAGTTTGTGAATTACGATTTCCCACGCACAAAGACATGTTGACTATCCCTAATCAGTCTCTGCCTTTCCAAATACATGTACATCCTGTCCCTCTGGATTCCCTCCAACAACTTTCCCACCACCGACGTCAATTTCACTCGTCTACAGTTTCCGGGCTTGCCCTTATCACCCTTCATAAACAGGGGCACCACGTTAGCCAACCTCAAGTCATCCGGCACCTCACCTGTGACTAGCGATGATACAAGCATCTCAGCAAGAAGCCCAGCAATCACTTCCCCAGCTTCCCACAGAGTTGTAGGTCCTGGGGGGTTTTCCACCTTCATGCATTCCAAGACATCCAACACTTCCTCCTCTGTAATATGGACATTTTTCAAGATGTCGCCATCTATTTCCCTACATTCTATATCTTTCGTGTCCTTTTCCACAGTACATACAGAAGCAGAATACTCGTTTAATATCTCCCTCATTTTCTGCGGCTCCACACAAAGGTCACCATGCTGATATTCCACGGGGCCTATTGTCTCCCTAGATATCTACTTGGCCTTAATGCATTTGTAAAAACCATTTGGATTGTCCTTAATTGTATTTGCCAAAGCTACCTCATGTCCCCTTTTTGCCCTCGCGATTTCCCTCTTAAGTATATTCCGACTGCCTTTATCCTCATCCAAGGATTAACTCGATCTATCCTGTCTATACCTGACATATGCTTCCTTCTTTTTCTTCAACAAAGCCTCAATTTCTTTAGTCATCCATCATTCCCTTTCCCTACCAGCCTTTCCTTTCACACTAACAGGAATACGCTTTCTCTGGGTTCTCGTTATATCGTTTCTGAAGGCTTCCCATTTCCCAGTCATCCCTTTACCTGCGACCATTTGCCCCCAATCAACTTTTGAAAGTTCTTGCCTAATACCGTCGAAATTGTCCTTTCTCCAATTTAGAACTTCAACTTTTAGATCTAGCCTATCCTTTTCTAATATAATTATGGTCACTGGCCCCCAAGGTGCTCCCCCACTGACACTTCAGTCACTGCCCTGCCTTATTCCTCAATAGTAGGTCCCGTTTTGCATCTTCTCTAGTAGGTACATCCACATTCAGAATCAGAAATGTTTCTTGCACGCACTTAACAAATTCCTCTCCATCTAAACACTTAACACTATGGCAGTCCCAGTCTATGTTTGAAAAGTTAAAATCCCCGACCATAACCACCATATTATTCTTACAGAATGCTGACATCTCCTTACAAATTTGTTTCTAAATTTCCCTCTGACTCTTAGGGGGTCTATAATGCAATCCTAATAAGGTGATCATCTCTTTCTTATTTCTCAGTTCCACCCACATAACTTCCCTGGATTATTTCCGGGAATATCCTCCCACATTAAAGCTGTAATGCTATCCCTTGTCAAAAAGGACACTCTCCTGCCTCCCTTCCTATCCTTCCTGTAGCATTTGTATCCTGAAGCATTGGACTGCCAGTCCTGTCCATCTCTGATCCTTGTTTCTGTAAGTGCTATGATATCCCAGTGCCATGTTCCAAACCATGCCCTGAGTTCATCTGCCTTCCCTGTTAAGCCCCCTCCACCCCACCCCCACCCCACATTGAAATAAACGCAGTTTAATTTATTAGTCCTACCTTGGCCCTGACTGTTTGACTCGATTTTGTTCTCAACTCTACCAGTCTCAGATTGATCTCTTTCCTTTCGATTTATTACTATAGCCACATGTATCTAGGTAAAGTGAAAATACTTATTTCGTGTGCAGCACAAGTCGATTACACCTCAAACATTGCATGAGGGCAGCGCACAAAGAGCGAGGCCGATATTAAATTTGAGATTTCAGAGGTCTATTCAGAAGTCTAGGGCCAGCGGGGTAAGAAGCTGTTGTTGAATTTGCTGGAACGTATGTTTAAACATTTGTATCTTCTGCTGTCGTAAGAAGTTGGAAGATATCATCATCAGGATGGGCCGGGGTCTTTGATGATGTTGACTGCCTTTCTGTGTCAGCGGGAGGTACAAATTTTGTCGGAGGAATAAAGTTGGGTTTACATTATGGACTGGTCTGTATTTACAAATAAAAGACAGATCAACGCTCACTCGTCTCCCAACATGCGCGAAACGTGGCTGCGTTGATTTTATTGAGTTCATTTATACCCAATTGATAATATTGAGAAACTGAGCCCATTTTAAGGGAATTTATTGAGATTGTCAGAAAGCAACCGGTTTGGGAATGATTCATCAATCAAAGAGGAAACAGAAACATGGCACATCACTGACATGAATCCTCTACCAAGCCCACAAACATTCTGTGGAATGGAGAGATAAAGAATGTCGGTGTCTATCTCTATGTCTGACTGACTGTCTCTCTCCCTCCCTCTGTGTGTGCCTGCTTATCCTCTCTTTCTCTCAACATTTCCATCTGCCTGTATCTCGCTCACAGTCACCATTTCTCTCTCTCTCTCTCTGTAGCTATAAGTGCCTTACTGTCGCTCATTGTCTCCTTCACTCTGCCTCCATCCATCTCTCTTTTAGCCTCCACTGCTGTTTCTCCCCATTTTCACTCCTCTCAATCGCCGGTCACGACATCTTCTTTAACAAACCCCTTCCTCTCTCTCTCTCTGTTTCTCTTTCTCTGTGACTCTTACTCTCAACTTTGCCTCATTCTCTCCCCCCTCTCAATCTAATATTTAGCCTTCCATTTTATTAACCTATTCATGATGTTACCGGCGATCTCCATGGGACCATCTCAGTGAGATCATGAGCTGCTCTCTGAACCTGGGCTGAATCACAGCATAAATCCCAGTGTCAGTGCAGCAACTCAGCAGCTGTAGTATGAAGCTCAATTCCATCATAAAATGGTGAGGGACACAGTCCGATAACCCAACCAGAACACGTGGATGCATATTGAATAGAATATTAATAATGACGACAACAGGATGAAATTTGCCAAGATAATCAGCAGAAATACAATAGAGTTTCTTCGACACACCATCTCTGGGTCTCTGTGACTCTCCCCGCTGCTGGGATCCTGGAGTCTCCTGCGGGCTCTGCTGGTCACGATAATGTGCCTAAACGTGAACGTATTGAGCAAAAGGATGAGGAGAAATGGGATGCCTGGTGTGACAATACTGTATTCGAACTCGATTGCTACCCAGGACAGTGAGTTGTCAGCATACAGTCTAATCAGACAAAACCAGGGTTGGTTCACCAGATCATACTGCTCTGTCAGCACGAAATAGCAGAAAATGCTCTTTAAACGGCTCAGCAAATTCACTGGTTCCCAGAACCACAGCTGATGTTCTCTCTGTACAACACTTACTTTTCAGATTGTGGCAAGAAATGGCCTCAACTCGGTCAAAGGTGAAAGTCACGGTGAACCAGACAGAACGGTCAGTGGCTGCATAGAGCAGAACAGCATGGATATTACACCAGGGGATGGACTCCAAGAAACTAAATTATTCTTTAAAAGTAATTGGAATGTGCCTCAATATTAGATCAAGAAGAGTTACCAATGGGTCAGTTACTGCCATGGCCACCAGGTAGCGGGTGATGCATTTAGAGAGACCGCAATTTCCCTTCTCGAGAATCACTATCGTCACAAGATAAACTGTGTGGAAATGAAACAGTTCGAATCAATAGAGATCAGGCTGGACACAAGATGATATTTTTAACTCGTTAGCAACTGGTACTTTTGAATGTGACTTTCTGTATTTATTGCTACATGAGAACGATCACTCCCATGCCTGATCACACACTGGAGGCAGGAGTGGCCGTAGCAAATATCAATAGAAGACCAAAAGAGGAAGAAATGCTCGGAGTGATAATGAGCACAGATTTCCAACAAGCCAGCAAAATCGACAACTGAATACAAAGTGTAGAAGTTCATGAAGAAATCGAATTTTCGTATTAGCTGGCAACAATGAAGAGAAATGTAATGAAGAAATGTATTTTAAAAAGCATTTGTCTCTTCATGTGATATTCCGATAAATTGTTTTCATATTCCATTACTCCTCTGACTCTGCGTTCATAACGCAAATTCCTACTAATGGCAGAGATGACGTTCTGGTCACCAAATTACAGGAAGGATGTGGACGCTTTGGAAAGGATTCAGAGATTTGCTAGGATTTTTTCCTGGTATGGAGGGAAGGTCTTATGACGAAAGGCCGAGGGGCTTGAGCCTGTTTTCGCCAGAGAGAGGAAGGTTGAAAGGTAACAAAATTGAGACATATAAGACAATCCGAGAGTTAGAGAGTGTGGACAGTGAAAATATTTCTCCTCAGATGGTGATGGCAAACCCGAGGGGACGTCGCTTTAAATTGAGGGGTCGTGGATATAGGACAGATTGCAGAGGTAGTTTCTCTACTCAGAGAGTATTTGGGGCGTGGAACACATACTGCCTGCCACAGTATAGACTCACCAACTTTAAGGGCATTTAAGTGGTCATTGAAAATGGAATATTGTAGGACAGATGTACTTCAGATTTGTTCCATGGGACGGCGCCGAATGGTCTGTACTGCGATGTAATGCTCTATGTTCTGCGTTCTATGTTCACTGACAGGGAAGCTCCACATAAAGGGGAAAGCAGACCCCCTTTGGTTACACAACCAGGGTCTTTTGAGATATGAAGGTTGAAACTTTATTGCTGGAACAGCACAGCAGGTCAGGCAGCATCCAGGGAACAGGAGATTCGACGTTTCGGGCACAGGCCCTTCTTCAGGAATCCTGAAGAAGGGCCTGTGCCCGAAACGTCGAATCTCCTGTTCCCTGGATGCTGCCTGACCTGCTGTGCTGTTCCAGCAATAAAGTTTCAACTTTGATCTCCAGCATCTGCAGACCTCACTTTCTCCTTTTGAGATATGAAGTCAATCAAAACTGTGTGACTATAACAGCCCCAGTTCACTCCTGTCTCTCTCTCTCTCTCTCTCTCTTACATTATCCACCACAAAATAGTTCAAAACTGACCAATCTTGCTAGGAATGGGAGGGTCCCTGAGCGAAGTGACAGTGTGGATTGCCTCCAGGCAACTGTCTCACTCTGCTCTCCGAGTGAGGTCAAGGAGTGGGAAACAATGTTTCATAGATGAGGGAGGGCACGTTTTGTCGATATCATCATCACATTGCTCACCCAGAAACACAGGCAATGTTCGGGAACCAGGGGGGGCCATCAAGAAACATCTCGGAAAAACGGGTCGCCCTTTGAAGACAGAGATGAGGAGGAATTCCTTCTGTTAGAGGGTATTGAATCTGTGCAATTCTTTACCAGCGAGGGGTGTTGCGACTGGGCCCTTTTAGTGTTGGCAAAGTTGAGAAAGAGAAAGAGATCTTTAATCAGGAAGAGAAATCAGGGACAATGAAGGAAGGTGGGGTTGAGAACGAATGGAACCAACCGCGGTCTCATGAAAAGGGAGAGGGGTTTCAATGAGGTGGCTGCCTCCTGCTCCTCCATCTAACTGCTTCAGAATTGAACACACTCGCCTGGCCATTTGCACTGAGAGGTGAGATTGTCTGCATCCTGCTGAGTCATGAGAAAGGCAGGGGTGCTGGGCTGCCTCAAATTCGGGTTACACAGCAGGCCCCTCCACAGAGCAGAGCTCTGCAGAGTCAGGAACGGGCACAGGTCTGTAACACACCAGCCACAGCAGCGGGGAGCACGTTGTACATCCATTGGAGGACATAGCACAATTGATTTTGGTGTTTCAACGCTTACTTCCCCTGTTTTCTCTCTGCAGCAGAAGAGTCGCTGTTCTCAAATTCCAAACCTCTTTCTCTGTTCCCTCTCCGGAGCCTGAGCGTGGTATTTCCCCTCACAGTGTGGGGTCACATGCCGAAATGTGCCTTTATCTGTTGACCGATGCTGAAAAGTAAATATTGCACTGAGACACTGACGGCTGTGTCTCTGAGGACAGAGGCTGCACTGGGCTGTTTAAAGTCAGAAGTCACATGACACCAGTTTATAATCCGAAAGGTTTACATAGAAGAATACAGCGCAGTACAGGCCCTTCGGCCCTCGATGTTGCGCCGATCCAAACCCACCTAACCTACACTAGCCCACTATCCTCCATATGCCTATCCAATGCCCGCTTAAATGCCCATAATGAGGGAGAGTCCACCACTGCTACTGGCAGGGCATTCCATGAACTCACGACTCGCTGAGTAAAGAACCCACCCCTAACATCTGTCCTATACCTACCACCCCTTAAGTTAAAGCTATGCCCCCTCGTAATTCTTTGAGAAGGTGACTAAGGAGGTGGACGAGGGGAAAGCAGTAGATGTGGTGTATATGGATTTTAGTAAGGCGTTTGATAAGGTTCCCCATGGTAGACTACTGCAAAAAATACGGAGGTATGGCATTGAGGGTGAGTTGGAGGTTTGGATTAGGAGTTGGCTGGCTGGAAGAAGACAGAGGGTAGTAGTTGATGGCAAAGGTTCAAACGTATGGAGTCAGCTATTACAAGGGGGCATAGCTTTAAATTAAGGGGGGTAGGTATAGGACAGATGTTCGGGGTAGGTTCTTTACTCAGCGAGTCGTGAGTTCATGGAATGCCCTGCCAGTAGCAGTGGTGGACTCTCCCTCATTATGGGCATTTAAGCGGGCATTGGATAGGCATATGGAGGATAGTGGGCTAGTGTAGGTTAGGTGGGCTTGGATCGGCGCATTATCGAGGGCCGAAGGGCCTGTACTGCGCTGTATTCTTCTATGTTCTATGTTCTATGTAATAGCTGACTCCATACGTGGAAAAACGTTTTCACGGTCAACTCTATCTGAACCCCTAATCATCTTGTCCACCTCTATCAAGTCACCCCTAAACCTTCTTTTCTCCAATGAAGACAACCCCAAGTGCCTCAGCCTTTCCTCATACGATCTTCCTACCATACCAGGCAACATCCTGGTAAACCTCCTCTGCACCCGTTCCAGTGCCTCCATATCCTTCCTATAGTGTGGCGACCAAAACTGCACTGAACTCACTAACTTTCGGAGCCCTGCTCCATCATGAGGTGAAGTGGAGGGAAGCGCACAGGCATCGATTTAAGGTGGAGAGGTAATGGCAAGATAGTTTCAGTATATTAATAGTGTCAAAAGTTAATTCGGACAGTACAATCTATGAAACTAGGAATCGATTTATTAAGGCAGAAAGATAATTATATTTTAAAAATTAACAATAAGATGCTGCTGGGGAAAAAAAAAACAAATGGCTGCAATAAGAAATAGGTATCAGAGTCGATTGCTGGGGGTCTGGCCAAAGTAACAAGTAATTCAAAACTGTGCACATTGGTCAAGGCAGAGAGATAATAACAAGTTATCGAGGTGATGGTGTCAAACCAGGGCAGTGAGGAAGATTTTAACAACACAGAGCAGTGTGGTGGGTTTACACGGAGCGCGACGCAAACCCCAGATCACGGTTGATGCCATCCTCGGGGGGAAGGAGACTGGCGATCAGTTTCTGCTCGGCGAGTATGCATTGTCGTGTATCTCGAAGGCCGACCCGAAGATTGCAGGTCGTCCTTCCACTTGCTATTCAGCTGTTCACCCTTTACTCACACCTCCTAACAGTTTTGATCACCTACAAAGGCTTGTTATTCAGCCTGTCAATACCCCACTCACACCAGCTGGAATTATCTCACCCATTGTCTGTCTCTCCGCATTTCACTCCACTTCACTTGTGGGCGGCACGGTGGTTAGCACTGCTGCCTCACAGCGCCAGAAACCCGGGTTCAATCCAGTGACTGACTGTGTGGAGTTTGCACGTTCTCACCGTGTCTGTGTGGGTTTCCTCCCACAGTCCAAAGATGTGCAGGGTCAGGTGAATTGGTCATGCTAAGTTGCCCGTAGTGTTAGGTAAGGGGTAAATGTAGGGGTATGGGTGGGTTGCGCTTCGGCGGGTCGGTGTGGACTTGTTGGGCCGAAGGGCCTGTTTCCACACTGTAAGTAATCTAATCTAATTTTTTAAAAAATCACGTGACAAAGGGAAAGCGCTCAGAAAGCTTGTGATTTCAAATAAACCTGTTGGGCTGTCAACCTAGTGTTTTGTGACTTCTGACCTTGTCGACTCTAGTCCAACACTGGCACCTCCACATCAGAGCGGCTTCAATTTTTAGATTAGATTAGATTAGATTACAGTGTGGAAACAGGCCCTTCGGCCCAACAAGTCCACACCGACCCACCGAAGCGAAACCCTCCCATACCCCTACATTTACCCCTTACCTAACACTACGGGCAATTTAGCATGGCCAATTCACCTGACCCTGCACATCTTTGTGACTGTGGGAGGAAACCGGAGCACCCGGAGGAAACCCACGCAGACACGGGGAGAATGTGCAAACTCCACACAGTTAGTCGCCTGAGGCGGGAACTGAACCCGGGTCTCTGGCGCTGTGAGGCAGCAGTGCTAACCACTGTGCCACCGTGCCGCCCTTTTCTGGAATTGCATACTGATGGAGCGGTATGTGTTGGTTAACCAACCCGGGATTCATCTGGGTAAATTTTCTGCTGCCCGATCATCTTCCTCGGGTAACAATGTAGTTTGTCTGCAACATTTTGACTCCAGGCGTCCTATTTCTCCTGATTCTGTTGTTCAATGTTTTCATAGTCAGATGCAGACTCTGAAACCCGAGGAACATGGAGATTCCCAGAAACCGGGAGATAGGGAATCAAAGAAATTCCAACATTTAGTGACCAGCTCCGTTCTGTTGTGATCCTTAGAAATGTTCTACCCCATCTCGATCCACGTATTCTGATTGGGAGGGTGGGGTGGTCAGACGATAGTCCTAGACAGTTTTGTGATGGATATCTTGCTTCATCCTCAAGCTACTGAGTTTAGATTATATTACATTACAGTGTGGAAACAGGCCCTTTGGCCCAACAAGTCCACACCGACCCGCCGAAGCGCAACCCACCCATACCCCCCTATATTTACCCCTTACCTAACACTACGGGCAATTTAGCATGGCCAATTCACCTGACCTGCACATCTTTGGACTGTGGGAGGAAACCGGAGCACCCGGAGGAAACCCACGCAGACACGGGGAGAATGTGCAAACTCCACACAGTCAGTCGCCTGAGGCGGGAATTGAACCCAAGTCTCTGGCGCTGTGAGGCAGCAGTGCTAACCACTGTGCCACCGTGCCACCCAGAGTTGCTACTGGGATTTATGTTTGTGAATCAAACTGGGTTCAGAAGATCAGTCGTTGACTGTGCTGCAACACATCCTGGATACCATCATTAAAATTACGAATAGACCTGCATGACTCAAGGTCAAATATCAGCCGAAATCAATCTTTCTCATAATTCTGAATGATTAACTAAACTCCCGAGTGGAGCGCCTTTGTCTCTCTCAGTGTGGAGTCCCCTGATGCCCAATACATAATGGTCGCCACTTCCCGATGAAGCCAAGCACATCGCTACATTGAGGTAGACTCATAGTATCTGTCAGAAACAAAACTCACACACTTCAATAATTTCAGTCCGAGACAAAATCTGAATCAGTGGTGCCCTTTATCTTACTCTTACGAGAGGGTGTGATGTCCACTGTCTACAATGCAAGGGACACACACACTGAATTCATCCAATACACGATATTTATATAATTTGGTTTCTATTTTTTTATTTCATTGCTCCTCCTCGTTTACATCTTCCACCTCTCTAAGACTGGCACCCATTACTCCTGTTTATCTCTTGCCTTATCTGGCCTTGTCTGTGACAAAATGCTTATATCTGGCCTCACAAGGCCGTTTGACCTCATCCCACTGTGGGTCATTATTAGGCATATCCTTTCTTCACCATTATCTACTCCCTCCATCTGTGCCTTCCCCTGATCCTTATGACCCTTTTAATTGGGGTTTGTTCCTGTGTTTCTGTAAAAGTGGAAAACAGATGTTTATACCTGCTGTTTGTGCAGGCGTATCTGGCTTAACCTACATTCTCACAGCACCTTATCTATTTGTCTGTAACATCTACCATAGTTTTGCAGTCACGTTTCATTCTTGCATACAAGTTTAGCGAATACAAAAACACTTATGTATTTCCTCCACATAGTTTGCATTCTAGTTGACTCAGCTCTTGGCTGAAATAATTACATACTGGTGTGAGTTCATTTACTTGGTATTAGTTATTATAATTGCAGAAGTAACTCTACTTTACCTACATCCCACAGTATCCCTACAGTGTGGAAACGGGCCCTTCATCAATTTGCGGTGAATTTTATTCTGTTGTGGTCTTTATCAATGTTCTACTCTACTGGGATGCACATGTTCTGGTTGGACTTTCAGACTGTTCACTGAGTTATTTTTGTGATGATATTGAGCCTCATCCTCCAGCTACTGAGATGCTGCACCCACGCTGGTCGTTATGGTGTGACTCAGAGTAGATTGAGAGAGCACTTGACAAAACCAAACATATCCTTACATTAAGGTGGACTCACAGAATCCCAACAGTGTGGAAAAAGGTCCTTCGGCCCAACAAGTCCACACCGACCCTCTGAAGAGTACCCCACCCATACCTATTCCCTTACATGATGTTCATATATTTACACTTGTCTAACGCAACTAACTTATACATTCCTGAACACTAAGGGCAATTTATCATCACCAATTCACCTAAAATTGCACATCTTTGTTATATGGGAGCAAACCGGAACACCCGGAGGAAACCCACGCAGACAAAGGGAGAATGTGCCAAATCCCACACAGACAGTCGCCCCTGGCGCTGTGAGGCCCTTCTGCAGATTCATTCCCTCTGGTCCGAGGGATCTACGAACAGAGCGCGCAGCCTTAGAGGAAAGTGAAGCAAATTTTGAACGGAGATAAGGCGAAACCTCTTCAGTCAGAGAGCGGTGAATCTGTAGAGATCATTGCATAGAGTTCTGTTGAGGTGAGCATATTTACGATGGAGATACATAGGCTTTTGATTGTCTAGAGAGTCAAGGGTTACAGGGAGAAGGCAGGAGAATGGAGTTGAGAAATGTATCATCCATGATTGAATGGCAGTGCAGACTGCCTGGGCTCAATAGCCTAATTTCATCTACTATCTGGTCTTATGGTCCTGGATTGTCCCAACTCCAGGAAGCAATGACCAAACGATGACAGACTTCGCCCTGCAGTTTGAGAGGGAGAGGATGGAACCAGGGCCTAACGGCACGACAATTGTATAAAGGTAACTACGGAACCATGAGGGAGGTACTGGACAAAGTTGATTGGAAGATGGTGGTGCAGCAATGGCAGGAAATCCACGGGGGTATTTCGAGAGGCGCAAGAACATGTCACGACAAGGAAGGAGAAACAGACAAAGGGAAGGTTGAAGAAGCCACCTTTGCCAGGGAATTCTGGAACAACATAGAAAAAAAGAAAAAAAAAAACCATAAAATGTGCTGAAGATTAGGTGAAGGCCAAGGGATTGGGAATCCTTTAAAATCAGCATAGTTTAAGTAAAAAAAGAAATAAGGCGAGAGAAGATGAAATATGAGAGTAGGCCAGCTCGTAAGATCAAAGGAGGTAAAAACAATGACTGCAGATGCTGGAAACCAGATTCTGGATTGGTGGTGCTGGAAGAGCGCAGCAATTCAGGCAGCATCCGAGGACAGGCAAAGTCCGAGGACAGGCAAAATCGACGTTTCGGGCAAAAGCCCTTCATCAGGAATAAAGGGAGTGAGCCTGAAGCGTGGAGAGATAAGCTAGGGGAGGGTGGGGGTGGGGAGAGAGCAGCATAGAGTACAATAGGTGAGTGGGGGAGGAGATGAAGGTGATACGTCAAGGAGGAGAGGGTGGAGTGGATAGGTGGAAAAGGAGATAGGCAGGTAGGACAAGTCCGGACAAGTCAAGGAGACAGTGTTGAGCTGGAGGTTAGAAACTAGGATGAGGTGGGGGAAGGGGAAATGAGGAAGCTGTTGAAGTCCACATTGATGCCCTGGGGTTGAAGTGTTCCGAGGCGGAAGATGAAGCGTTCTTCCTCCAGGCGTCTGGTGGTGAGGGAGCGGCAGTGGAGGAGGCCCAGGACCTCCATGTCCTCGGCAGAGCGGGAGGGGGAGTTGAAATGTTGGGCCACGGGGCGGTGTGGTTGATTGGTGCGGGTGTCTCGGAGATGTTCCCTCAAGCGCTCTGCTAGGAGGCGCCCAGTCAGGAGATGACAGCAGTCCTTAGCTAGACAGTAAAAGCTCACACTTGGAACGCCAGAAACTGAGGCAAGAGAAGCAGTAATAGGGGACAAAGATACAGCGGAGGAAGTGAATCTGTACTTTGCACCAATCTTCAGCGTGCTGGCAACAAAGCAGCACTTCCAGAGAAACGGGGGACTGAGGTGATCGGAGCGTTTCTCGCAGGAGAAGGTGCTGGGGAAGCTGAAAGGGCTGAAGGTGGTTGACCAGATGGACTGCATCTCGGAGTTCTGAAGGGGATAGCTGAGAGATGGTCGAGTAATTGGTGATGATTGTTCAGGACTCCCTGGAGTCAGGGAGTGACTGGAAAATAGCCAATTCCAAACCCAAGCTTGAGAGATTGCAGGGACGCAAAAGACATGGATTTATGGGCTTCTTACCCTGACATCGTCCAGTGAAAAGATTTCAGAACCCACCCTTAAAGGTCAGATTGCAAAATAGTTGGAATTAGGGGTGAACATTGGGTGAAACCAGCACGGCTTCATCAAGGGGAGATTAGGCCTGACCAATCTGTTGGACTCCTTTGACAATTAACGAGCAATATCGACACAGCAGAGCCAGTTGATGTGATCTAATCAGATTTCCAGAAGGCCTCTGACCAGATTACACAGTGTAATACTGACCTGGTGCATTTGAAAGTGACTGTGGCAACTCACCCCCATAACAACAGGAAAACGTAAAACATGCCCGAAAGGGTTTAGGCAGGAACGAAACGCAACACAGGCTGCCAGTCGCATGATCAGCTGCTCTAATAGACAGAGAGACTGACAGAGAGAAAGACAGAGAGACAGAGAGAGAGAAAGAGAGACCGGGAGAGAAAGAGCGAAAGCAAGAGAGAGAGAGGGAGAGAGAGAGGTGGAGGGAGAGAAAGACAGAGAGAAGGAGAGGAATAATCAGGTTGCAGAGAGACAGAGCGACAGGCACAATGACAGAAAGAGACTGACATTGATGAATCACTTTTCCCTCTCCATTCAACGGACCATTCCAGGCCTGGTAGAGGACTCATATCAATGACGTGCGACCATCTTCTTTGCCTCATTGAAACCTTGTCTTCGCCAAAACATCTGCTTCTCCACATACTCAGCAAATTCTCCCCAAATGGGGACAAGTTGCAATTGGTGCAAATCTGGGCACGCTTCCAACTCCCAGAAGGCCCTGGAGGAATATTGGGAGAGTTGGCCCAGTCTTAAACGAGGTATCAAGTGGGCTAAAAGGGGTCACGAAATAGCTTTAGCGAGCAGAATTAAGGAGAGTCCCAAATCCTTTTATTCTTATATAAGAAGCAAGCAGGTAACTAGAGAAAGGATTAGTCAACTAAAGGATAAGGAAGTCTGTGTGTCGAACCTGAGAAAATGATCAGAGAGTTTGGAGATGACACGAAGATTGGTGGCTTAGCAGAAAGCATAGGGGACTGTTAAAGAATACAGGAGGATATAGATAGACTGGAGAGTTGGGCGGAAAGGTGGCAGATGGAGTTCAATCCAGGTAAATGTGAAGTGGTGCGTTTTGGGAAGTCTAATTCTGGAGCGAATTTTACAGTAAACGGAAGAGCCTTGGGAAAAGTGGATGAGCAGAGAGATCTGGGAGTTCGGGTCCATTGTACCCTGAACGCAGAGGTGGGTAGAGTGGTCAAGATTCCATTTGGTATGCTTGTCTTCATCGGACAGAGCATTGAGTATAAGAGCTGGCAGGTCATGTTAATTTTGTACAAGACCGTATTTAGAATACTGTGTACAGTACTGGTCGCCCCATTAGCAAACGGATCTGGGTGCTGTGGAGAGGGTGCAGAGAGGTTTTTCAAGGATGTTGCTTGCTATGGAAAGTGCTTGTTATGAAGAGAGATTGAATCGGTTAGGATTGTTTTCATGAGGAAAAAAAAGGAGATTGAGTGGGGACTTCACTGAGGACTACAAAATTATGAAGGTTATAGACAGGTTAGATAGAGATAAGCTTTTCCCCAGGGTGAAGGATTCAATAACGAGACATCACGCTTTCAAGGTGAGAGGTGAAAAGTTTAAGGGGGATACACGCAGCAAGTACTTTACACAGAGGGTGGTAGGTGCCTGAAACACGTTGACAGCAGAGGTAGTAGAGGCAGGCGCGATGGATTCATTAAAGATGCGTCAGGACAGATGCAAGAGTAGGTGGGAGCAAAGGGACTCAGATGGTTCGGAATTGGGCAACAGGTTTAGACAGTAGGTTTGCATTGGTTCAGGCTTGGAGGGCCGAATGGCCTGTTCCTGGGCTGTAAATTTTCTTTGTTCTTTGTTCCCAGACATTTAACAGCATAGAGTTGGTAATTGTAAGAGGTTGGGAGGAGTTGACCTTCTTCAACTGAGTTTGCCTGTCTGTCTTTTTGGTGAATGGGGCTGGAAACAAAGGCTCTTGGGTTTAAAGCATAGTCATCGATTCGATTACTTTGCTATGTCATTCTGCTCGACCAATGGGATCAAGACTAAAGTAGAGAACAGCACAGGAACAGGCCCTTCGGCCTTCCAAGCCTGCGCTGACATATTTTGCCCTTCCAAACTAAAACTGGTTTTACTTGCAGGATCCACCTCCCTCTCTTCCCTATGATGTATTCGTCCAGGCGTTTCTTGAACGCTCCTATTGCGTCTGCTTCCATCATTTACTCTGGCAGCGCGTTCCAGGCACTCACCACTCTTTGTGTGAAAAACCTGCTTCACACATTTCGTTGACAATTGCCCCAAAAGTCACACATTTCTGAGTCTTTTGCTGAAACGCCAAGCCGGAATTGAAATGTGATTCCTGGGATTGCTTACTCGGAAGCCTTGTCCTGCAATAGTAAGGCGAGATTTGAGAATCAGTGAGGGTTTGTATTTCGCTGCATTGTGAAGATAAAGGTAGAAATTATGACTCGGATCTGCTGTCCGTGCCCCCCCCCCACCATAAGGTGTGACACCATCCAGGAATAAAGGGATCCATTCGATTGGCATGCCATCCACAAACACCCACTCCCTCCCCCGCGTACACACCACTGCACCATCTATAAGACACAATGTGGACATTCGCCAAATCTCTTTCCACAAGCACCTTTCCCACACATTCCTGTACACAAAGCACCCAAAAGGGAATCTCAACCAATGCGAGGGCGATTCTCAAGCAGCCTTTCTATAGCACACAGGCACTTGGTACCACTCAGCCACAGAGTAGCATTCTTCAGTGGGCAACATACACGTGATCAGTTATAAATACACTTTGCTAACTTTGCCAAATTCCCCAGTGTTTATACAACAGAGTCGGTCCACTTTGTTTTCCTTTATTCCCATCGTCCTTTCCCAACAGCAGACAAAGCCATAATCCTTTAGGAAGCGTGAAGCAGTGGCGAAGCTGTTGTGAGGAGAAGGAGTTAACCCAAGTGGTTTGTTCAGTAAATGAATCCCAGTCTCTGAGCGCGCTGATTGTGTCCCTGAAGGGACGCTTTCTCTGATTAATAAGCGCGCATTTCGAGGTGGGGTCCCACACTGCGAGGGGAATAGTGCGTCAGGCACAAGCAAGATACAGAGAGCTGAGCAAGGAGAGGTTGGAGCCTGAGAATACTGAACCTTCTGGTGCACAGGGAAAATGGGAATAAGCATCGAAACATCAAATCAGGTGTATCTTGTCCTCCTCAGAATCGAGCAAGTATACTACCCGCTCCTCGCTGCTGTTGCTGTTCCCGGTAAGTTACTGCGCTGGTGGTTTACAGATCCTTCCCTGTGTCTGCCTCCACAGATCTCTCCTCTGTTGTGATTCCTGTTGTGTAACCCGAGCGATGGATTAAACATTGGGGAGCCCAGCATCCTAGTCTTTTTCATCACCGAGCAGAATCCACACTCCCCCACTCCGGCCAACGCCAGGCGAGTGTGCCCAATCATAAATCAGTTAGACAGAGGAACAGGATGAAGCCAGTTGGCCCATTGAAACGTCTCTGGTATTCACTGACATCATGGCTAATTCAATAGTTCCCAACACCACTTTCCTAGACGATATCTCCATTTCCAGTCTGATTAGAAATCTCAGTCTCTTTCTCTCTCAGCCTTGAATATACTGAATGACCCAACCACAGCATCCCTCTATGATCGAGAGTCCCATAGACTCAATCCTCACGGAGAGGAAAAAGCTGTCTTCATCTCTGTCTTCAATCGGCGATCCCTTATTTTGAGATAATTCCCTCTGGTGCAAGTTGGAACCATTTCCAGGTTGACTCCCAAGTGGCCACAGCCACCTTTGCTCAGAATTGAGATTGGAGCTGGTGGACCAGGATAGTCACTGTTTCGGATCTTCACTGGGCGATGTCATTTTAGGCTTGTATGGAACCGGATGCATTTTATTCCTAACAATTGGCAAAAGTTTCCTCGTCATCGTTGGACTCGTTTATTGATTGAATCAAAATTCGACAATATGCCATAGAGTGGCGCCAACCCTGGTTCACGCCTTATTATCTGTGTTTCTGAATGAATAATGTAACAATAACTACGGGCTGCATGGAGACTCGGTTGTTAGCAACTCTGCATCAAAGCTCCAGGGTCCCGGGTTCAATTCCAGGCTCGGGCCACTGTCTGTTTGCACAAACTCCCCATGTCTGCGTGGGTTTGCTGCAGGTGTTATGGTTCCGTTGCACAATCCAAAGATGTGTAGTTCAGGTGAATTGGCCGTGACAAGTTCTCCAAAGTGTTCAGGGAGGTGTAGTTCAGGTGCATTCGTCAGTGGAAATGTAAAGTAACAAGGAAGGGATTCGGTCTGGGTGGGAGACCCTTCAGCGGGTCGGTGTGAATGTGTTGGGCCGAATGGGCTGTTTCCACACTGTAGGGATTCTATGACAAGGTCACTAGAACATGCTCTCCCCCAAAACCCACCCTATCCTTGAAAACACTGTTGACTAACAACCAACCTCACTCAGAGACTCCAGCAGGATAATTGCCTGGTGCCCTCAAACAATCCAGTCTTCCCCTTCTAACAGTGACTCTCCCACAACCCTCGAGACAGGCTCTGGTTTAAACTATATTGAGGGAGGGAATTTGTTGGAGGGAGAGAGAGAGAGAGAGAGAGAGAAAAGTTAACCAGGGCTGTGATGGTCCAATGATCTGAGGACTGGCGGATGGAGTATAATTTAGATAAATATGAGGTGTTGCATTTTGGAAACGCAAATCCAGGATGGATGTATACATTTAATGGTGATGTCCGGGGAGTGTTGCTGAACAAAGATACCTTGAAGTGCAGATTTATCGTTCCTTGAAAGTGGAATCGCAGGTAGATATGATCGTGAAAAAGATGGTTTAGTATGCTTCCATTTGTTGGTCACAGCACTGAGTACCGGATTTGGGAAGTCATGTTGCGGCTGTACAGGACATTGGTTAGAGCACTTGTGGATTTTTGTGTGCAATTCTGGTCTCCCTGCAGCAGGAAGGAAGCTGTGAATCTTGAAAGAGTTCAGAAAAGATTGACAAAGTTGTAGCCAGGGATGGAGGGTTTGAGTCATAGGGAGAGGCTGAATAGTCTGGGGGTGTTTACACTGGAGGGATAATCTTTTAAAATCCTGAGAGGCATAAATCCTGATAGGGCAAATGGACAAAGTAATTTTCCCATGGTGGGGGAGTGCAGCACTAAAGGGTCTAGATTTAGAATGAGGGGAAATGTTTAAAGGGGACCTGAGGGGTAACGTTTACAAACAGAGGGTGGTGTGTGCATAGAATGTGGTGCCAGAGGAAGTGATGGAGGCTGGTACAACAACCCATTTTAAAAGGCATCGATGGTGACATGAATAGGAAGGGTTCAGAGGCATGTGGGCCAAATGCTGGCAAAAGGGACTAGATTAATTTACAACATCTGACTGACATGGACAAACTGGACAGGAGGTTCTGTTTCAGTGTTGTAGAGCACTATTACTTCTTAATTCTAAGTGATTGCCAATGACGTTAGGTCTCCATTAAGCCTGAATGTTTTATGGGGAGCTCCTCTCAAAATGCCGTCTCTGAGTGTCGATGAGAACGTCAACTACGACAATAGTGAGGAAGTAAGCTATGGATGTGTAGGCAGAGGAGCGATTGGAATGTAAGACCAATTTATCAAAATGTCACAACAACAGATATTTTCCAGCATATAGATGCTTCAGACAGGACAAGGAGGGAAGTAAAAACGGGGGAGGAGTTGTTTGCTGATCAGGGATGATATCACGACTGTGTTAATAGAGGACACTAAGGAGGGCTTGAGTATTGAGGCATTATGTGTGGAACTGAGAAATAAGAAGAGTGCAGTTACATTGTTGGGGCTGTATTACAGGCCTCCCAACAATGAGCCTGAGGTAGAAAAATAAATAGGTAAACAGGTTATGGAAAGATGTACAGGCAACAGGGTGGTGATGAACAGAGATTTTTATTTTCCCTACATTGACTGGGATACACTTTTTTTCAGAGGTCTGGATAGGACAGAGTTCGTCGGAAGCTTTTAGGAGACTTTTCCAGAGTGGTATGCCAATAGTCTGACGAGGGAATGGGCCATATTGGACCTTGTGTTTGGGGAATGAGCCAGGCCAGGTGGTAGAAGTTGCAGTGGGGGATTCCTTTGGGATTAGTGACCACAGTTCTGTAAGTTTTAGAATACTCATAGACAAAGATGAGAGTTGTCTTCAGCGAGAAGTACTAAACTATGCTGAGGCCAATGGTATCAAAATTCAGCAGGAGCTGGGAAATGTGGATTAGACACAGCTCTTTGAAAAGAAGTCCACATTTGATATGTGGGAAGCTTTCAAAGATATGTTAAATATAGTGTAGAAAAAACATGCCCCGTTATAAGGAAGGGATAGGCATGGCAAGATTCGTGAACCGTGGAAGACAACAGAAATCGTGCGACTAGCCAAGAGGAAAAGGAAAGCGTACATCAAGTCCAGGCAGCTAAGGACAGAACAGGCCCTGGAGGAATATCGGCAGAGTAGGTCCAGTTTGATACAAGGAATCAAGCGGGCTAAAAGGGGACATGAAATTGCTTCAGTTAGCAGAAATAAGGAAAACCGCAAACACTTTTATTCTTATGTAAGAGGCAAGCGGGTAACTAGAGAAAGAATTGTTTCACTAAAGGATAAGGAAGGAAGGTTGTGTGTTGAACCTGAGAAAATGGGTGAGATTCTGAATGATTACTTTGCATCAGGGTTCACTGAGGAGAGGGACATGATGAATATTGAGATTAGAGATAGAAGATTGATTAGTCAGGATCACAATGACGTAAGTAGAGAATATGTGTTGGGTAAGCGAGAGGATATTAAGGTGGACACATCCGCAGGACCGGATGGGATCTATCCCAGGTTGCCGAGGGAGGTGAGAGAGGAAATAGCTGTGACCCTGACAGACATCTTTGTAGCATCCTTAAACGGAGGTGAGGTGCTGGAGGACTGGAGAGTTGCTCATGTTGTCTCCCTGTACAAGAATGGTAGTAAGAATATTCCGGGCAACCATAGACCAGTGAGCCTGACGTCAGTGGTGAGAAAGTTGTTGGAGAAAGTACTAAGGGATAAAACCTACGTATATTTGGGAAAGAATGGGGTTATCAGTAATAGACAGTATGGTTTTGTGCGGGGGAGATCATGCCTTACCAATTTAATAGAGTTCTATGAGGAAGTGATCAAGTTGATAGATGAGAGAAAGGAAGTAGATGTCATATACATTGACTTTAGTAAGGCATTTGATAAGGTACCCCATGGTAAACTAATGGAGAAACTGAAGTCGCATGGTGTGCATGGCGTTCTAGCTGGGTGGATAAGAGCTGGTTGAGCAACATGAGACACACAGTAGTAGTTGAAGGGAGGTACTCGAAATGGATAAATGTGACCAGTGGTGTTCCACATGGATCAGTGTTGGTCACTATTATTTTGATATACATGAATGATCTGGAAGAGGGCACCGTTAGTTTTCAGCAAGTTAGCAGATGACACGAACATTGGTGGAGTGGAGAAAGCACAAGGGACTGTCAAAATACAGGAAAATATAGATAGGCTGGAGGATGGGTGGTCAAGTGGCAGTTGGCGTTCAATCCAGGCAAATGTGAGTTGATGCATTTTGAGAAGCCTAATTCTCGAGCGAATTATACAGTAAACGGAAGAGCCTTGGGAAAAGTTGATGAGCAGAGAGATCTGCGAGTTCAAGTCCATTGTACCCTAAATGTTGCTGCATCGGCTGATAGAGTGGTCAAGAAGGCATATAGTATGTTTGACTTCATCGGACGAGGGATTATGCACAAGTGCTGGCAGGTCATGCTGCATTTGTACAAAGCATTGGTTCAGCCACATTTAGATTACTGTGTATAGGTCTGGTCGCCACATTACCAAAAGGATGTGGACTATTTAGAGACGTTGCAGAGAGGGTTTACAAGGGTGTTGCCTGCTACAGAAGGTTCTAGCTACGAAGAGAGGTTGAGTAGGTTAAGACTGTTTTCATTAGAAAAAATGAAATTGAGGGTGGCCCTGAATGAGATCTACAAAATCATGATGGGTATAGACAGGTTAGATACAGATATGCTTTTTCCCAGGGCGAAGGGTTCAATAATGAGAAGGCACGCTTTCAAAGGGAGAGGTGAACGTTTTAGGGGAATACACGCAGCAAGTACTTTACACAGAGAGTGGTAGGTGTCTGGAACACGTTGCCAGCAGAGGTAGTAGAGGAAGGCACAGTAAATTCATTTAAAGATGCGCCTGGACAGATGCATGAGTAGGTGGGGAGCAGAGGGATCCACATCCTTTGTAATTAGGTGACAGGTTTCGACAGCGGATTTCAAAAGGCTCAGGCTTGCAGGGCCGAAGGGCCTGTTCCTGCTCTGTAAATGTCCTTTGTTCTTTGTTCTATATCCACACTTGTTTAACCATCTTTCTTCCTATCATTTGCCAGCTTATCTTACCATTCAATTTCCATATGTAGTTATCCATATTAGATGGCATCCAATTTTCGATACTATTAGTGTCCCATTTATGTTTACTGGAAAGCTGTGCTCATTTTCCACTAACACACTTCTGCCACATTCCTCGTACTCTATTGATGTTTTCCAGGATCATTCCGATTTCCAGCATATAATCATTCATAGGTGTGATCATTTTAATATAATAACAGGTGCAAAACGGCACTTTTAATACTGTGAATTGATGGTGAGGTAAAATATCATCTTGTGTACAAACGGACTTGTGATGCTCCTCTATGTTTTCCTTCCACACAGCCAACCTAGTGACGATAGCGATCCTGTTCAAGGGAAATTGTGGTCTCTCGAAATGCATCACCCGCTACCTGGTCGCCATGGCACTTAGTGACCTAATGGTTACTATTCTCGATCTAATATTGAGGCACATTCCAATTACATTTGCTGAACACTTTCGTTTCTTGGCGTCGATCCCCTTGTGTAATATCCACGCTGTCCTGCTCTATGCAGCAACTGACTGTTCTGTCTGGTTCACTGTCACTTTCACCTTTGACCGATTTGTGGCCATTTGTTGCCAGAAGCTGGAAAGGAAATACTGCACTGAGAGAACGGCGGCTGTGGTTCTGGGGACAGTGACCATGCTGAGCTGTTTGAAGAACATCTTCTGGTATTTCATGTTGACGGAACGATATGTGTTGGTGAACCAACCCTGGTTTTGTCTGATCAGACATTACGCTATCAATTCACCAATCTGGGTAGCAATGGAGTTCATCTACAACATTCTCACCCCCCGGTGTACCATTTGTCCTGATCCTGTTGTGCAACATTCTCACTGTGACACACATTATTGTAACCAGCAGAGGCCGCAACAGACTCCGGGCCCCCAACAGCGTGGAGAGGCCCAGAGACCCAGAGATGGCGAGCCGAAGAAAATCCATCATATTATTGCTGTTTATCTCAGCCAATTTCATGCTGTTGTGGTCATTATTAATGTTCTATTCTATATGGATCCGCATGGACTGGTTGGGCTACCAGACGTTGTACCTACCCAGTTTTGTGTTGGAATTGAGCTTCATACTGCAGTTGCTGAGTTGCTGCACGAACACTGGGATTTATGCTGTGACTCAGACTAGGTTCAGAGAGCAGTTTATAATTGCCTTGAGATATCCCATAGGTATGCTCCATGAAATCATTGTTCGATTAATGCAAATGAAGATTAAAAAAAGCCTCAGAAGTCAATCTTTCTCTCCAATTCTGAACATTCAATAGACATCCCCCGGATTAATGATCGACACTCATTACAACCTGTTCCTTGGTAAAAGTGTGTGGGCCTGCAGAGAACGAGAACGACACAGAATGACAGATACAGTGAGGAAGACAGACAGATCATCAGCAAGCGAGAGACAGCCAAAGGAAGAGACATGGTGGGGCCTGGGATTGTGACCAGGAGAGAGCGAGAGAGGCAAAGAGAGACAGAGAGGCATGCAAAAAAAGACAGACACAGGGTGAATTCGGGAGAGAGATACAGAAATGTGGAAGAGAGAGAAAGTGATTTCGAGGAAGACAGAAGCAGGAAGAAGGAATGGAGGAGAACCAGGCAGGTTGGAATACAGATAGAAAGAGAGAAATGGAGAGACAGAGATAGAGAAGCAGAATAAGAGTGGTAGACAGACTCGGGGATGGGGGTAGAGCTGGATAGGCACACACACAAAGAGAGAGAGAGGAGAGTGAGAGAGTGAGAGAGAAAGAGAGAGAGAGAGACAGTGTCATTGAGTCAGAGAGAGCCAGAGACAGAAAGGGAGAGATGAGGAGATCGAGAGTGAAGGAAGGAGAAAATCAAAGAGCGATGGAGACAGAGAGAGACAGAGTGAGGCTCAGAAAGTGAGACAAAGAATCTGACAGGGCGCCCACTTCCTTTCCCTCTCCATTCTATAGAGCGATTCCAGGTTTGGTAGAGACTTCCTAACGACCAGGTGTAAACTCTTCTTTGCCACATTGAATAATACATCAGCTTCAAAAGTTCTGCTCTTTCCACAAACTCAATAAATTCTCATCAAGAAAACTTTACAAATGGTGAGATTTCACGCAATTTGTCAAATGAGCTTGTTTATTTGTTTTTCTTTGATGTGAATTGTTCCCACGTGAAGCGCTTGGCCCATATCACTCCAAACCCTCCTCTTCAAATGCCCAAACAGATGCCCTGTAACAGTCTCCACCACATCCTCTGGCAGCTCATTCCATACACGCACCACCCTTTCCATGAAAATATTGCCTCTTTTATCCCATTGAAATCTTTCCCCTCTCAAACTACACCTTCTCCCTCGAGTACAGGACGCCCCCCAACCCAGTGAACGGACCTTGTCTACTTGCCTTGTCGATTCACCTCATGATTTTACAACCTCTCGAAGGTCACCGCTCAGGCCACGACGCCCCAGGGAAAACAACGTTAGCATATTCATCCTCCCCATATAGACCAAACAACTCCATCACTCCCCAATCCTGGGAACATGCTTCGAGACCCTTTCTGAACCATTTCAAGTTTCACAACATCCTTCCTGTAGGAGGGAAATCAGAACTGCATTCAATATTCTAAAAGTGGCCTAACCAATGTTCTGTACAGGCACAGCATGCCCTCCCAAATCTTACACTCGGTGCTCCAATCAACAAAGGGAATCCTACCAAACGCCTTCTTCACTATCCTGTCCTTGTGATGCCACTGTGAATGAATGATACGGCATACTCCAGGGTTTATTTGTGCAGCCGCACTCCCCAGAACCTGAGCCAAAGCATGTATATCGTGTCTCGGTCAAGCTGCATTTGGATGCACACTGTAACAGTGACTATGGAGTCAGGAAGGGTCACATTCAGGTTTTTGATGGTGGTGTGATTCAGAGATGGTACACTATTCTACATTAAGTGACAATGTTTCGATTCTCTCGCAATTGTAACCCTCAGGATGCTGATATTGGTTGGGTGGGGTGGGGGGGGGGGCGGGGGGGGAATGGTGTATGGAATTAGGAGCACCAGCATGTTGATCGTGCAGGGAAACAATATTGGTGTCACCACTGGTTGTGAATGAGAAATATTTTGATATTCTCTTCGATCAGCTTCTGCACACTCGAGAATCTCTGCGTCACCAGAACACGCTCCCCTCTACTCGATTGAGACGCTGACCCCCACTTTCAACACACGCTCTTTCCACCACAAAATGCACAATAACAGCAGGGTGTTCCATCTGTACAACTCAACAAGGCCCCTTCAAATGTTAGCACCTTCTAAACGCGACTTCCCTAACACTCTAGAAGGAAGAGGGGCAGCAGACGAAGGAGGGGGAGCACCACTCCCTGCAAGATCCCCTCCGAGTACCGTCCCACACCACATTCCTTGATTACTGTTATTTAATCCTGGATGGGATGTTTGAGTTTCTGGTCAGACCATTCCCGACAATGTGATGGTGAGCTGACAGCCTGTATCACGACAGTCCATTTGAGGCAGAGAGAACACCGATACTCTTGGGCGGGATTTCCAGGGCAATAAATTATTTTCAAACTGATATAAGATATAATGGGCCAAAGGACCGAATTCTATTCTGGTTCCTTATTGCCTCTGTCTCTCTCAATTTCTGTGTCCCTTCGCCTATGTCTCTGTCTCTCCACTTCTCTGTCCCTCTCTCTCTCTGAGCCTCCCTCCCTCTGTATACTTCTCTCTATTTCTTCCAAAATCTGTCTTTCTCTCCCCTTCTGTCTCTTTGTCTCCCTCTCTCTCTTTCTCTGTCATACCTCGCTCCTTCTCTATCTGTCTCTCTGTTGCTTTCCTCCATTCTCTCCGTCCCTCTCTCCCTTCCTCAGCACTGACCCTCCAACACTTCGGCTCTACCTCAGAATTAACATTCTGATGGTGCGCAGTCCCCACACTGTGGGGCGTCCTCAACAATCCTGGTTTGACAGTACAGAGCGCCCTCAGCACTGACCCTCCAACAGTGCAGAACTCACTCAGCACTGACTCTCGAACAGTACATAGCTCCCTCGGCCCTGACCCTCTGACAGTGCCAAGCCTCCTCAGTGGGGACTCCAACTATGCGGGGCACCCTGAACATTAATCCTCCAAGGACAGTGGTAGTGATCTGCATTCTCCAAGCACTGTAGTGCCCTATGAGTGGAGGGGCAAGCCACTCAGTGCCGTTCGGAAGGGGGGCTCCGTGGTTTTGACCAAGTGACACTGAAGTCATAACCGAGCTATTTCCAAGTCATGATGGCAAGTGAATTGGAAGTTAATTTGCAGAGGCTGGTGTTCCCATGCATCTGCTGTCCTTGCCATTAAAGGTGGTCATCTCATCAGTTTAGAAGATTCTGTCTCAAGACCCTCGGTGAATTTCTGCATTGCACCCCATAGATGGTAAACACTGATAAACGGTGATGGTTTTGGAGTGAGTGATGAAGGGACGGGTTAGCATGTCAATGGAGCGAGAAGGGGGCTGCTTGTTCCTGGACAGTGTTGAGATTCTTGAGTGGTTTTGGAGGTCCGCCCCACCCATCCAGGACGTATTCCATCTCCCTTGTGCATTGTAAATTGTGCGACAGTCCTGGGTGGGGCTGTTAGGAGGTGGAGTTACTAGCTGCAGTTTTCCCAGCCTCTGACCAGCTCCTGGAGTCACTGAATTTTCACTGATGCATACAGTGCAGTCTATGCAGAAAGGCTACCCCCAGAGTATTTTAATAAGGATGGGTCAGAAGTCAGTCATGGCAGCACAATTGAATGTCGAGGAGGAATGGTCAGGATGGCTCTCATTTGTAATACCCAGGACATTTCACTTCCTGTAATACATCCCCATTTGTAATGTCCACGTTGTCTTAGAACCAAAGGGGATGCACAGCATGGAAACAGAGCCTTTGGTCGGCCTTGCCGACTCGATCTCCTAACCTAATCTAGCCCCAATTACCAAACTTTGGCCCATTCCCTCTCAGCCCTTCCTATCCATGTCTATATCCTGATGCCTTTTAAATGCTGTAATTGTACCAGCCTCCCTTCCAGCAATTTATCTGTCAGCTCATTCCGTAACGCAACACCCTGTGCGTGAAAAATAATTCCTTAGATCCCTTTTAAATCTCCACCCTGTCACGATAACGTTCTGCCCCCATCTCTGAGAAAAGCCCTGCTATATTCTGCTCCTGAAAGCTCTGTCTGACTCACTGGCTCTCACATTTAAGACTGATTTGCTGACTGAACCTGAAAACTAAAGTTGCTCTGAGACACTGGCGGCTATGATTCGGGGGATAGTGAGCGTGCTGAGCTGTTTAAAATCATAAGTCATACAACTCAGTTATAGTCAAACTAGCTTACTTGAAATCATAAGCTTTTGCAGCACTGCTCCTTCGTCAGCAGAGAGGGAAGTGCACAAACATCGAATTTATAAGTGGAGAGATCATGGCAAGATAACTTCAGTAAATTAATAGTGCCAACAGTTAAGTATGAATAATGTGATCTAAGAAACCATGATTCGATTAATTAAGGCAGAAAGGTAATAATATAAAAAAAAATCAAAAATAAAATGGTGCTGGAGACAAACTAAATGTCTGCAATAACGAGTAGTCACATGCTGAGAGTCTAACCACAGTAACAAGTAATCCAGATATCCATTAATCCAGTAAACCATATATCAAAGCAGTTTCAGAAATGACAGCCAGACTACTGAGGCCCCTCGGAATCCTAGCAGCACACAAACCCACCAACACTCTCAAACAAAAACTAACAAACTTAAAAGACCCAGTACACTCCATGGACAAAACCAACGTCATCTATATAATTGCATGCAAGGACTGCCACAAACACTACGTAGGACAAACAGGAAGAAAGTTAGCCACCAGGATACACGAACACCAGCTAACCACAAAAAGACACGATCCCCTCTCCCCCTCATAGCCCTACACACGGATGAAAAAACCCCACCATTTTGACTGGGGTCAACACATCTATCCTGGGACAGGCTAAGCAAAGACATGCCAGAGAATTCCTAGAGGCCTGGCACTCCAACCACAACGCCATGAACAAACACATAGATCTAGATGCCATCTATCAACCCCTCAGAAAACGAACAGGAAATGACATCACCACAAACCCCAGGAACCCCATCCAGGACAAACATATAAATAGAAAGCAGGAGACAACAGTGTCGCTTCACTTGGAGGTCGCCACTGATGAAGTTACCGAGCCAGGTAATGAAACATCTGGATATCAAACCTACAGCTCAGCGAGCAAACCTACACCCTCAGTAATCCAGACATTAATTAAGATAGAGAGCTAATAGCAAGTTATCGATTTGATATTGTCAAAATAGCATGGAAGATTTTACCAACACAGAAAAGCGTGTTGGAGTTCATGTCGTGCAACATGAACCCAAGGTCATAACTGAGGCCGTCCTCATGGTGACAGAGCTTGGCAATCAGTTTCTGCTCGGCGAGTCTGCATTGTCGAGTATCTCGAAGGCCGCCTTTGAGGATGCTTACCTGAAGGATATAGGTCTCCCCTTCACCATTCAGCTGTTGACACTTTACTCGCACTCTCTGCCTCGTTTGATAATCTGCAGTGACTTGGTTATGCAGCCCCTAACGCTTCTCCAATCGCACCATTTGGAGTGACCTTTTGACACCCTCAGTCACCTGGCATTCACTTGCCATAATCTCTCCGCACTTCCTTCCAGTGCTAGGCAAGCTTCTGATTTCAAACAAACTTGGTGCACTACCACCTGGTGTCTTGGGACTTCTGACCTTGCCCAACCTAGCCCAACACCGACACCTCCACATCACAGGCGTTACAAGAAATCGTTTTCTGGTATTTCATGCGAATGGTCTGTGTTGGTCAACCAACCCTGGTTTTTGTCTGGTTTGGGAATATGCTGAGAGCTCGCCATTCCTGGGAAGCAATGGAGCTTGTCTCCAGGATTCTGCCCCCAGGTGTCCCATTTCTCGTGATCTTCAGAGAGAGAGAGAGAGAGAGTTGAAGGAAATCCATAGTTTTTGGCCAATGTCATTTTCATCGTCAGATACAAACTCTGAGCACTTAGTAGCCAGGAGACTATAGACCCCAGAGAGAGAAAGACAGAGAGAGAGAGAGAGAGAGAGAGAGGGGGGGGGGGGGGGGCGGGGAGAGAGAGAGAGAGAGAGAACGAGAGTTGAAGGAAATCCATCGTTTATGGCCAATACCATTCTGTTGTGGTCTTTATTAATGTTTTTCTCTATTTGGATCCGAATGTTTTGGTTGAACTGTAGTCCTTGACGTTTTTCTAATGGCATTGAGCTTCATCCTCCAGCTACTGAGTTGCTGCCCCCACGCTGGGATTTATGTTGTGACTCAGACTAGGTGCAGAGAGCAGTCCATGACTGTGCTACAACATATGTTGGATGCCATCCTTAAAATTGCGAAGAGACCTGAATTACTCAGGGCAAGTAACAGCCGGAATCCACCTTTTCCATAATTCTGAATGATGAACTGACCTCCCTGAGGTCAATGATGCTCACTCCCTTCAGCCATTTCCTGGTTGTATCTATCGGTGTGGAGCCCCCTGTGGAATACTAGTGGCCAGGACACATTGACTGCCGCGTACTGACAAAATGAAGCATATCGCTACATTGTGGTAGATGTATAGACTCCCAACTGTGTGGTCACCCAACAAGTCCACAGTGACCTCACGAACAGTAATCCATTTCCCTCCCCGAGCATCATATACTTAACTCTGACTGATGAAGCTAAACATCATATCCCTGAAAACGATGGGCAATTGAGCATGGCCAATTCACCGAGCCGGGCAGTCTCCGGGCAGAGGTTGGAATCGAACACGGGTCTTGGCACTGTGAGGTCCTGGTGCGGGTACATTCCCTCTGATCCGTAGAGACTAATCTATAAACAGAAGCCAGAGAGTAAGATTTAAAGGAAGCCCCTTCAGAATGGAGATAAGCTGAAACACCTTCAGCCAGAGAGTGGTGAATATATGGAGATCACTGCCGCAGAGGTCTGTGGAGGCTCAGTCATTGAGTATATTTACGAAGGAGGTACATTGGTTCTTGGTGGTCAAAGGTGTCAGGAAGACAGCAGGAGATTGGAGTTGAGAAACGCATCAGCCGTGATTGAATGGCGGAGCAAACTCTCTGGGCTCAATAGCCTCACTCCTGCCCTGACGCGTTTTGGTCTGACAGACCTCGATTTTCTCAACTCAAGGAAGCGGCGACCAAGCGATGCTAGAACTCACCCTGCAGTTTGAGAAGGAGAGGATGGAACCAGATGTAGTGGCCCAACAGTTGCCTGAAGGCAACAGCAAAAACACGAGGGAGGTTCTGGCCGAAGTTGACTGGAAGGTAGTGGAGCAGCAATGGGAGGAACCTCTGGGTGCATGAACAAGAAAATATCATCACAAGGAAGAAAAAAATACATACCGAGGGAATGGGTGAAGCAGCCACAGATGGCAAGGGAAGTCTGGAACAGCATAGAAACTAAAGAAAAGAGCGTACAATGTGGTGAAGATTAGGGGGTGCTCAGAAGATTGGCAAGCCTATAAAAATCAGCATAGGTTAACGAGAAAAATACATGAGGGGAGAGATGATGATGTATGAGGGTAAGCTATCTGGAAAGATGACTTGCAAGAGTTTTTTAGTGAGATAGTACAAGCTCACAATTGAATGCCAGAACCTGAGGCTGGGGAATTAGTAATAGGGAACAAAGACAGAGTGACAGAAATTATTCGAATCTTTGCACCGATCTTCAGAGTCTTAGCAGCATGCCAGAATTTCCAGAGAAACGGGGACTGAGATGAGTATAGTGGTTCTCGAAGGAGAAGGTGCGGGGGAAGCTGAAAGGGCTGAAGGTGGGCGTATGTCGTTGGTCGGACGGACTGCATCTCGGAGTTCTGAAGGAGATAGCTCGAGAGATTGTCGAATAATTGGTGATGCCTGTTCAGGAATCACTAGTCAGAAAAGACTGGAAAATGGCAAATGCCAATCACAAGGTTAAGCAGTAGGGGAGGCAAAAGACAGGAATCTATTGCCTTCCTACCTTCACGTCGTCCATTGAAAAAAAATCAGAGTTCATGCTTCAAGATAAGATTGCAGATTAGTTGGAAGTGCACGGTAACATTCGGTAAAGTCAGCACAGCTTCACAAAGGGGAGATCACGCTTGACAAATCTGTTAGATTTCTTTGAGGAGATAACGAGCAATTTAGACAAAAGAGAGCCAGTTGATGTGATCTAATAAGAGTTCCAGGAGGCCTTGGACAAGTTTCCACACTGCAGGCTGCTGAGTAATACTGACATGGTGCATTTGAGAGTGACAGTAGCAGCACATCTATATATCCAAGGGTAAATGCAGAACATGTCTGAAAAGGTTTAGGCAGGAACTTAACGAAGCACACACTGTCACTCCCTTGATCAGGTACTGAAATAGACAGAGAGAGAGAGAGAGAGAGACAGAGGGAGGATGTAAGATAGAGGGACAGAATCAGAGTGCGAGAGACGAAGAGGCAGAAAGAGAGATTGGGAGAACGTCAGACGGAAGGAAATAGGGAGAGGTAGAGGGAGACGCGGAGAGACAGAAAGAGAGAGAAACAGAAAAAGGGAGGGACTGGAAGAGAGGAAGCAGGAGGGATTTAGAGTGAGAGATGGAGGAAGATGCACTCAGATTGAAACTGAGAGAAGAAGAGATTCAGAATGGGGGAGGCACCGAGATAGAGAGATACTGAGAGAGAGAGAGAGGAGAGAGAGAGTAACAGAGAAACTCAGATGGAAATGGAGAGAGCGATGGGCAGAGAAAAAGAGAGGACTACATTATTGGGTTGCGGCGAGGCAGAAGGAGGAGCGAGAGCTGGGCGACAGAGACAAAGATAGAGACAGACATTCTATCAGTGGACCTTCCTGATTTCCCTTCCCATTCTTCAGAATCATTCCTCCTAGGTAGGGGATTCGTATTGCTCAGGCCTCATTGAAAACTTGCCATTCACCAAAACCTCTGATCCTCCACACACTCAGTAAATTCCCCCCCAATGGGGACAAGTCCGCAATGGTGTAACTCTGGGCACGCCTCCACCCTGAAAAAAAATCCGGCAGCACTAAGTTGGCAATTGTGAGAGGCTGGGAGGAGTTGATCATTCTTGATTGTGTTTACCAGCCTGTCTTGTTGGTGAACTGGGGCTGGGAACAAAGCTTCCTGGGTTTAAAGCATAGACATCAATTTGCCTATTTTGTTGTGTCATTCTGCCCGACCAAGACTAATGAAGAAGATAGCACGGAAACAAGCCCTTCGGCCTTCCAAGCCTGCGCTTGACATATTTTGGCCTGTCCATCGCCCTCTCTTCCATTACCATTAATGTATTGGTCTCGGCGTTTCTTGAACGCTGCTATTGCGTTAGCATCCATCACCTGCTCTGGTAGTGCAATCCAGCCTCTCACCACTCTTTGTGTGAAAAACCTGCCTCGCACACATTTCTTCGTACTTTCCTCAAAGTTATGCCATTGCTCACATATTCCTGAGTCGATTGCTGAAACACCAAACTGGTATTGAAAGTAGATTCCGGGGATTTCTTCCTCAGACGTCTTGCCAGGAAATCGTTGGACCAGTTTTTTGAGGATCGGTGAGGGTTTGTATTTTGGTGCATTGGGAATATAAAGATACAAAGTATGACTCGGATCGGCTGTCCGTGCCCCTCCCATCAAATGCGATGCCACCCAGGAACAAAGACGTCCCCTCTATTGGCACGACACCCGCACCCACTCCCTCCACCACGCAGGCACCAACTCGCCATCTATAAGACACGCTGCGGGAATTCACCAAAGCTCATTCGGCAAGCACCTTCCCCACCCATTCCCCACATATAACACTCAAAACAGAAGCTCAGCCAATGCAAGGGCTATTCCCAAGCAGCCTTTCTACAGCACACAGGCACTTGGTACCGCTGAGCAACAAAGTAACCATCTTCAGAAGGCAAGATGCTCCTGATCAGTTATAAAAGCACTTTGCTAAACTTCGCCAAATTCCCCAGTGTTTTATACAACAGAGTTGATCCACTTTGTTATCCTCTCTTCCATCCTCTTTCCCGACCGCAGACAGAACCATAATCCTTTAGGAAGTGTGAAGCAGTGGCGAAGCTGTTGGGAGGAGAAAGGGTTTGTTCAGTGAATTAATCCCGGTCTCCGTGTGTGCCCTGATTCGGAGATGCCGGTGTTGGACTGGGGTGTACAAAGTTAAACATCACACAACACCAGGTTATAGTCCAACAGGTTTAATTGGAAGCACAGTAGCTTTCGGAGCGACGCTCCTTCATCAGGTGATAGTGGAGGCCTCGATCGTAACACAGAATTTATAGCAGAAAATTTGCAGTGTGATGTAACTGAAATTATACATTGAAAAATTGATTGTCTGTTAAGCCTTTCATCTGTTAGAATACAATGATAGTTTCATTTCTTTCATGTGTAAATCACAAAACTCTTTTTTTAAGTTGCATTCTCGTGTTAGCTGTTAACAATGGTGATAAATAGACAATATCTTGAAGGTGTTAGCCCCCTGTGTTCTCTGTCTATGACCTGATGTTTAGATTGATTCTCATCTAAAAAGTGAGATAAAAGAGTTTTACATAAATTCATGCAGTTTTTGAGCTCAGAGTTCTACATGAATGTATGCAGTTTTTGAGCAAAGTGCAATGTAACTCTGCAAATACAAATTCACCCCACAAAATATATGTGTGCATGTGGGTCTTTGTCTGTCTGTGTGTGTGTATCTGTCTGGGGTGGGGGTTGTGGATATGAGAAAGTGTGTGTGTGTAGTGCGTGCAGAGTGTCTTAAGTCTGTGAGGGGGTGCATGTGTGAGTGTGTCTATAAGGGTGTGTATGGGTGTCTGTGTGTGGGTGTCTGTGTACACGTCTTGTGTGTACCTGTGTCTGTGTGTATGTGAGAGAGTGTGTGTGTGTAGGAATATGTGTGTGTGTGTGTAGTGCAATGGTGTGTGTGTAGTACAATTTTTCAATGTATAATTCCAGTTACATCACACTGCAAATTTTTGCTATAAATTCTGTGTTACGATCGAGCCCTCCACAATCACCTGATGAAGGAGCGTCGCTCCGAAAGCTGCTGCTTCCAATTAAACCTGTTGGACTATAACCTGGTATTGTGTGATTTTTAACTCTGTGTGTGCTGATTGTGTCCCGGGAAGGACCGCCTGCTCTGATTAATATGCCCACATTCCGAGGTGGGATCCCACTCTGCTCTGTTGTGATTCCTGCTGTATAACCCTAAGCGATGGACTGAACATTAGGGAGCCCAGCACCCCAGTCTGGGCAGAACCTACACACCCCCGTACCTGCCAATGCCTGGCAAGTCTGTTCAATCATAAATCAGTTAGACGGAAGAG
The DNA here is from genome assembly GCF_037043375.1 of Chiloscyllium plagiosum. NCBI lineage: Eukaryota > Metazoa > Chordata > Chondrichthyes > Orectolobiformes > Hemiscylliidae > Chiloscyllium > Chiloscyllium plagiosum. The sequence continues at coordinate 40,289,073 of NW_028270179.1, forward strand.
CAGGAGGAAACCCTCCAGCCCATTGAAAATCATCTGGCGTTCACTGAGATCACCAATGGTTCCCAACTCCACTTTCCTCGACTGTATCTCCATTTCCAGCCGGATTAAAAAGGCTGATCTCTCTCCCTCAGCACTGAATGACCCAACTACAGCATCTCTCTGTGGTCAAGAAGCCCATAGATCCACTCCTTGTGGAGGGAAGTAATTCCTCCTCATCTCTGTCTTCAACGTGCGATCCCTTATTTTGAAATAATTCCCTTTGGTCCAAGTTGGAACCAGTTAAAGTTTGACTCAGAATCTGCCAATTGTCCACAGGCATCTTTGCTCCGAATTGAGATTGGAGCTGGTGGACTAGAATTGGCGCTGGTTCGGATCTTCACCGAGTGGTGTCATATCAGTCTTATACTGAACCAGATGGGTTTTATTCCATAAGACAATTAAGACCATAAGACATAGGAGCGGAAGTAAGGCCATTCGGCCCGTCGAGTCCACTCCGCCATTCAATCATGGCTGATGGGCATTTCAACTCCACTTACCCGCATTCTCCCCGTAGCGCCTTAATTCCTTGTGACATCAAGAATTTATCAGTTTCTGCCTTGAAGACATTTACCATCGCGGCCTCCACTGCACTCTGCGGCAATGAATTCCACAGGCCCACCACTCTCTGGCTGAAGAAATGTCTCCGCATTTCTGTTTTGAATTTACCCCCTCTAATTCTAAGGCTGTGTCCACGGGTCCTAGTCTCCTCGCCTAACGGAAACAATTTCCTAGCGTCCACCCTCTCCAAACCATGTATTATCTTGTAAGTTTCTATTAGATCTCCCCTTAATCTTCTAAACTCCAATGAATACAATCCCAGGATCCTCAGCCGTTCATCATATGTTAGACCTACCATTCCAGGGATCATCCGTGTGAATCTCCGCTGGGCACGCTCCAGTGCCAGTATGTCCTTCCTGAGGTGTGGGGACCAAAACTGGACACAGTACTCCAAATGGGGCCAAACCGGAGCTTTATAAAGTCTCAGTAGCACAACGGTGCTTTTATATTCCAATCCTCTTGAGATAATTGACAACATTGCATTCGCTTTCTTAATCACGGACTCAACCTGCATGTTTACCTTTAGAGAATCCACGACTAGCACTCCCAGATCCCTTTGTACTTTGGCTTTAGGAATTTTCTCACCGTCCATGCCTGTATTCTTTTTTCCAAAGTGCAAGACCACGCATTTGCTCACATTGAATTCCAAACATTTGGCAACTGTTTCCTCGTCATCGTTGAGCTCTTTTATTGATTGAATCAAAGTTCCCCAATCTGCCATAGAGGGACACCAACCCGGCTTCCCGGAATATTGCCTGTGTCACTGAATGAACAATGTAACAGTAACTATGGGCAGCACGAAGACTCAGTGGTTAGCAAAGCTACTTCACTGCGCCTGGGGTCCGAGTTCTACTCCAAAGTCAGGCCACTGTCTGTTTGCACGTACTCCCCGTGTCTGCATGGGTTTGCAGTTTCGTCCCACATCCCAAAGATGTGCAGGTGAGGCAAATCGGTAATGCTCAGTTGTCCATTGTGTTCAAGGAGATGGAGTTTAGGTGCATTAGTCAGTTGGTATTAAAAGTAATAGGGGAGTGACTGGGTCTGGGTGGGATACTCTTCAGTTCCTCGGTGTGGAATTGTTGGGTCAAATAGCCTGTTTCCACATGGTAGGGATTCTATGATTTTATCACCAAAATATGCTCTCCCCTCAACCCACCCAATGCTTTTAAACGCCGTTTGCAAACAGCCAACCTCACTCAGAGGCTAGAGCAGGATACTTGCCTAATGCCTTTAGACAATTCACTCTATCCCTTCTCACAGTGACTCTCCCACAACCCTCGAAACTGGCTCTGTTTTCCACTGTATTTTTTTTAAATTTCAAAATATACTTTATTCATAGAAATAAATCTTTGGTACTTGTACAATTTGTCCACTGTATTGAGGGAGGAGATTTGTTGGAGAGAGACAGAGAAGTTAGCCAGGGCTGTGCTGGTCCAGTGAGCTGAGGAATGGCGGATGGCTTTTCATTTAGATGAATGTGAGGTGTTGCATTTCGGATATGGAAATAGGGGCAGGATTTATACACTTAATGGTGAGATCCAGGGGACTGTTGCTGAACAAAGAGACCTTGAAGTGCAGATTCACAGTTCCTTGAAAGTGGAGACGCAGGTAGATATCTTAATGAAGAAGATGGGTTGGTATGCTTTGTTCATTGCTCAGAGATTTGAGTATCAGACTTGGGAGGTCACATTGCCTCTGTACAGGACTTTGGTTAGAGCACTTTTGGAATATTGTGTGCTATTCTCTTTTCCCTGCTACGGGAAGGACACTGTGAATCTTGAACGAGTTCAGAAAAGATTGATCATGTTCCAGCCAGGGGTGCAGGGTTTGAGCTATAGGGAGAGGCTGAATTGTTTGGGGCTGTTTACCCTGGAGTGTTGGAGGCAGACGGGGTAATCTAACAGAAGATTGTAAAGTCCTGAGGGGCATTGAGAGGGTAAGTGGACAACGTATTTTTCACAGCTTGTGGGAGTCCAGAACTAAAAGGTGTAGGTTTCGAGTGAGGGGAAATATTCAAAGGGACCTGAGGGGTCCCTTTTACATGCTGAGGGTGGTGTGTGTGTATGGAATGTGCTGCCAGAGGAAGTGATGGATGCTGGTACTTTTACATCATTTAAAAGGCAGTCAGATGTCAACATGATTAGAAAGGGTTCAGAGGGATATGGGCCAAAGGCATCTGGCCGGCATGGACAAATTGGAATGCATGTTCAGTTCTGTACTGTGGAGCTCTATGACTCTATGATTCGAAGTGATTGTTAATGATGTTAGGTGTCCACCGACCCTGACTGTGGTATGGGGAGCTTCTCTCAAAGTGTCATCTTTGGGTTTGGGTGAGAACTTCACCTCTGACAATAGTGAGGAAGTAAGCTATGGATAGATAGGCAGAGGAGCAAATGGAATGTAAGACCATAGAACAAAACAGCACAGAACAGGCCCTTCGGCCCACGATGTTGTGCCGAACATTTGTCCGAGCTTAAGCACCTATTCATGTACCTATCCAATTGCCGCTTAAAGGTCACCAATGATTCTGACTCTGCCACTCCCACAGGCAGTGCACTCCATGCCCCCACCACTCGCTGGGTAAAGAACCTACCCCTGACATCCCCCCTATACCTTCCACCCTTCACCTTAAATTTATGCCTCCTTGTAACACTCTGACCAATTAGTGGAATGTCACAGCAACAGAGATAGATCCACACTTGCTTAACCATATTTCGACCCATCCATTTCCAGCTTATTTTACAATTCAGTTTCTACATGAAATTGTCCAAATTAGTTCAAATCCGATTTTCGGCATTGTTAATGCCCCTTTTACGTTTGACTGGAAATCTATGCTAATTTTCCACTACCACACATCTGCTGCTTGTTTTGTCCTCTGTTGATGTTTGCCAAGACTTTCTGATCTCGAGTCCATAATCGGTCATGTGTGCGATCATTCCAATCTAATAACATGTGCAAAACGGCACATTTGAGACTGTGAATTGATGATGAGTTAAAATATTATCTTGTGACCAAACGGATTTCTGATGTCCCTCTATGTTTTCCTTCCACACAGTTAACCTAGTGACGATGGTCATCCTGTGTAAGGGAAATTGTGATCTCACTAAATGCATCACCCTCTACTTGGTCGCCATGGCAGTCAGTGACCTACTGGTTACTATTCTCGATCTAATTTTGAGGCACATTCAAATTACTTTTAAAGAGCGCATTCGTTTCTTGGAGTCCATCCCCTTGTGTAATATACATGCCGTCCTGCTCTATGCAGCTACTGACTGATCAGTCTGGTTCACTGTCACTTTCACCTTTGACCGATTTGTGGCCATTTGTTGCCAGAAGCTGAAAAGTAAATACTGCACTGAGAGAACGGCGGCTGTGGTTCTGGGGTCAGTGACTCTGCTGAGCTGCTTAAAGAACATCTTCTGGTATTTCATGTTGACGGAGCGATATGTGTTGGCGAACCAACCCTGGTTTTGTCTGATTAGACGTTATTAATTCACCATTCTTGGTAGGAATGGAGTTCGTCTACAACATTCTCACCCCCGGTGTACCATTTGTCCTAATCCTGTTGTGCAACATTCTCACTGTGAGACACATTATTGTAACCAGCAGAGGCCGCAACAGACTCCGGGCCCCCAACAGCGTGGAGAGGCCCAGAGACCCAGAGATGGCGAGCCGAAGAAAATCCATCATATTATTGCTGTTTATCTCAGCCAATTTCATGCTGTTGTGGTCATTATTAATGTTCTATTCTATATAGATCCGCATGTGCTGGTTGGGCTACCAAATGTTACATCTTGTGATGGAATTGAGCTTCATCCTGCATTTGCTGAGTTGCTGCACTAACACTGGCATTTATGCTGTGACTCAGACTAGGTTCAGAGAGCAGTTTATAATTGCCTTGAGATATCCCATAAGAATGGTCCGTGAAATCATTTATCAATTATTAATCCAACCGAAGATTAAACAAGAATCAGAAGTCAATCATTCTATATGATTCTGAATAGTAAATAGACATCACCCAGATTAATGATCGACACTCATTACAACCTGTTCCTTGGTAAAGGTGTGTGGGCCTGCAGAGAACGAGAAGGCCTCAGAATTCCAGATACAGTGAGGAAGGCAGACAGATCATCAGCAAGCGAGAGATAGCCAAAGGAAGAGACATGGTGGGGCCTGGGATTGTGACCGGGAGAGAGCGAGAGAGGCAAAGAGAAACAGAAAGGCATGCAGAGAAAGATACACAGAGGGGGATATGGGGAGAGAGATACAGAAGGGGGTGAGAGAGAAAGGGACTAAGAGTGGGAGAGAACCAGGCAGGTTGGACAGAATCAGAAAGAGAGACATGGTGAGAGGCAGAGATAGAGAAGCAAGATGAGAGTTGTTGACAAAGAGAAAGAGAGAGAGAGAGTGGGGGGGGGGGGGGGGAGAGTGAGAAGCAAGACATTGTCATTGAGTCGGGGGCAGCCAGCGAGAGAAAAGGAGAGAGAGAAAAGGAAAGAGGAAACCAAACATGGATGGAGATGGAGAGAGAGAGAGAGAGACAGAGTGAGGCACAGAAACTGTGACAGACATTCTGACAGTGCGCTAACCTTCTTTCCCTCTCCATTCTACAGATTGATTCCAGACTTGGTAGAGGTTTCATAACGACAAGGTGTAACCTCTTATTTGCCTCCTTGTATAATGTATCACCTACAAGTTCTGCTCTTCCACAAACTCCTTAAATTTATTTAACAAATACTGAGATGTCAACACACTTCACCTTCATCAAATGTGTTTGTTTATTTGCTTCTTTTGTTTTATTGTGTGAATGTATTCCACTTGCCAGCACTTGGCCCATATCCCTCCAATCCCTCCTATTCATATACCCAAACTGACGCTCTGTACCAGCCTCCACCACTTCCTCTGCCAGCTCATTCCATACACGCATCACCCTTTCCTTAAAAAAGTTTGCCTCTTTTGTCCCATTTAAAGCTTTCCCCTCTCAACCAAAACCTTTGCCGTCTAGTCCTGGACTCCCCCACCCAAGTGAACAGAAATTGTCTACTTAACTGACCAACTCCCCTCATTATGTTATCAACCACTCTAAGGTCACCCCTCAGCCAACGACTCTATGGGCAATAAAACTCCCCTATATTCATTCACCCCGTGTAACTCAAATCGTGGCAAGATCCTTTGAAACATTTTCCGAAACTTCTTAAGTTTCACAACATCCTTCCTCTAGGAGGGAGATCAGAACTGCATTCAATATTCTAAAGGTGGCCAAACCAATGATCTGTATAGCCGCAGCCTGACCGCCCAACGTTTATACTCAGCGATCACATCAATAAAGGGAATCGTACCAAAAGCTGTCTTCGGTCTCCTGTCTCTTGTGATGCCTCAGTCAAAGTATGATGAAGCATACTCCAAGGTCTGTTTGTGCAACATCTCTCCCCAGAACCTTTGCCAATTGTGACCCAGAGCATGTATATCGTCTCTAGGTTAAGCTGCCTTTGGATGCACACTGTAACTGTCCCTGTGGAGTCATGATTGGTCGCGTTCAAGTTTTTGATAAGTGGTGTGATTCAGAGATGGTGATACCATTCAATATTAAGTGGTGATGTTTGAATTCTCTGTCAATGGCAACCCCCAGGATGATGATGGTGGGATGGAGGGGAGTTCAGTATTGGGAATCGCACTGAACATCAAGGGGGGGGGGGGGGGGGTTGGCTAGATTCTCTGTCAATGTAACCCCCAAGATGTTGATAGTGTGTGGGGGGAGAGGAAGCAATGAGGGTTTCACCACTGAATACGAAGGAGAAATGTTTCAATCATCTCTTCGATCAGCTCCGACACCTCGAGAATCTCAACATGACCAGAACCAAGCAGACTCCACTCGATTGGCTGTTAAAGGTTTAGATGGAAAGGAATTTCTTAAGTGCATACAATGCAATTTTCTGATTCAGTATGTGGATGTATCTACTAGAGAAGGTGCAAAACGTGACCTACTCTTGGGAAATAAGGCAGGGCAGGTCAGTGGGGGAGCACTTTGTTGGCCAGCGACCATAATTCTATTCGTTTTTCAACCGTGATGGAAAAGGATAGACCAGATCTAAACGTTGAAGTTCTAAATTGGAGAAAGGCCAATTTTGACGGTATTAGGCGAGAACTTTCGAAAGTTGATTGGAGGCAGATGTTCGCAGGTGAAGGGACGGCTGGAAAATGGGAAGCCTTCAGAAATGAGATAAAAAGAATCCAGAGACAGTATATTCCTGTCAAGGAGAAAGGGAAGGCTGTTAGGTATAGGGAATGCTGGATGACGAAAGAAAATGAGGGTTTTGTTAAGGAAAAAAGGAAGCATATGTCAGGTATGGACAGGATAGATCGAGTGAATCCTTAGAAGAGTATTAAGGAAGTAGGAGCATACTTAAGAGGGAAATCAGGAGGGCAAAAAGGGGACATGTGATAGCGTTATCGGAAAGATGTTGTGAAACTTGAAAGGGTTCATAAAAGATTTACAAGGATGTTGGAGGATTTGAGCTCGAGGGAGAGTCTGAACAGCCTGGGAATGTTTTCCCTGGAGCGTCGGAGGCTGAGGTGTGACCTTATAGAGGTTTACAAAATTATGAGGGGGGCATGGATAAGGTAAATAGACAAAGTCTTTTCCCTGGGATCAGCAGGTGAGAGGAGATTGGGTTGGGACATCTGGTCGGAGTGGACAGGTTGAACCGAAGGGTCTGTTTTCATGCTGCACATCTCTATGACTCTATGACTGCACGCTGACCCTCACCTTCAGCATTCATTCTGTCCACCACGAAATGCACAGTGGCAGCAGTGTGTATGATCTCCCCGTCTCACCCAGGCACTTCAAATGTCGACGCCTTTGAAATGCGACTCCTCGAACACCCTAGAACCACGACGGCAAGTAGAAGATGGAGCGGGAGCACCACTCCCAGCATATTTCCCTCCAAGTACCGCTCCAACCCCATTCGTCAACAAGGCCGTTCTGACATGTTACAACATCGTACATTCCACATTACAGTGCGGTACACGCCTTTGGACCCTCCATGTTGCTCTGACCGATGGAACCAATCTGAAGCCCATCTAACCCACACACGTCCATTTTCGTCCATAAGACTATCCGATGACCATTAAATGATCTTAACGTTGGCGAGTCGACTACTGTTGCAGGCAGGGCATTCTACGTCCCGACTACTCTCTGAGTAAAGAAACTACCTCTGACATCTGTCCTCTACCTGTCACGCCTCAATTGAGAGCTCTGTCCCCTCACGCTAGCCATCACCATCTGAGTAAAAGGCCTCTCACTGTCCACTCTATGTAATACTCTGATTATCTCTTATGTCTCAATCAAACCGTCTCTCAACCTCCATCTCGCTATCGAAAATACAAGATAACAAATCTCAATCCCGGATATTGTCCAGAACTTGCTGCGTTTGACCCTGGACAGCATCTGGGGAGTCTTGAATGGCGCTGAGCATTTTGCAATCATCGGCGAACATCTCCAATTCTGACTTTTTAATTTAAATCGACGGAAGTTCATTGTTGAAGCAGCAGAAAATGGTCCGACCCAGGACTTGACCTTGAGGAGCTCCTGCCTAGAGATGAGATGATTCAGTTCTAACAACAATGGCCATCTTCCTCTGTGCCAGGTATGAGTCGAAACACTGGAGAGGTTAGCCCCCGATACCCTTTGATTCCAGTTTTGCTCAGGCTCCTTAATGACACACTCGTTCGAATGCAGCCCCAATATCGACAACCATCACTAGTGACTGGCATCCCTTCTCTTCGAAACCCAGCTCTGGAGACAGGGTCTGACTGGTAGCAACATTTCAGTTTAACACAGGAGAAGTCGACCAATGCTTTGGAGCCGTGGATTGCAATTCTCATCCCTACATCCCAGACAATCGAATTCCTATTGATAAGCTATGAAGCTGGGAACTCGAGTCGGTGACGGTGATCTTGAAAGCGCAAATTAATCCGAATTGAGACTGTCACTCGCTGAATGGCGATACACTGGGGAAGCAGGGGGCAGGGTAATGGTCCCGGAGTGCCCGTTATGCACCCAAAGCTGATCAGAAATCCTGTGGGAGGAGAGGAAAGTAAATGGGATTTGCACTTTAATCCCCGAGGGAACTGGGCGGGGGGGGGGGGGAGGGGGGGGGTTGAGGGCAAGGAGGTCTTGCTGCAATTGTACAGGGTGAAGGCTCCCCTGAAGTATTATGTGAGCGGTTTTAGAGTCTATTCATCTGAGGAGGAAAGTTCTAGCAACGGAGGTAGAGCAGCAAAAAGTTTTGCAGACCGATGGCTGGCATGGCAGGGCTGACGTTTGAAGAGAGACTGGATTGGTGAAGACAATATTGCCTGGCAATGTGAAGGAAGTAGGAGTGGGGGATCCCACGGAAATCTAAGCAATTCTAACAGTGGTAAAGGCAGGAAGGATGTTCCTGGTGACCCGGGTGGAGAATCCCAAATCAGAGGTTCATGGACAGAAAATAACGGGAGAGAACTGAGATGAGGATTAGATTACAGTGTGGAAACAGGCCCTTCGGCCCAACAAGTCCACACCGACCCGTCGAAGCGAAACCCACCCATACCCCTAACCTAACACTACGGGCAATTTAGCATGGCCAATTCACCTGACCCTGCACATCTTTGGACTGTGGGAGGAAACCGGAGCACCCGGAGGAAAGCCACGCAGACAACGTGCAAACTCCACACAGTCAGTCGCCTTAGTCAGGAATTGAACCCGGGTCTCTGGCGCTGCGAGGCAGCAGTGGTAACCACTGTGCCACCGTGCCGAGAATGGTCTTGACTCAGAGAGTGGGAACCCTGTGGAGCTCTCTGCCACAGAAAGCAGTCGAGGCAAAAATACATGGAATATTTTCGAGAGGGAGATAGATATCGTTCTTGCGTCGAAAGGATACTACAGGGAACAGGGAATGAGTTGAATAATCTGCCATGATCCCATTCAATGGCAGAACTGGATTGTGGGTGCTGAGTGACCTCAATCCTCCCCCCAACCATCGTCTTTATTTGGAGAAGCGATTTGAATCTCCTTACACATAGGGAAAGGGTGCAGTGAGGTGATAGAGCGAACGCGCCAAACGTGCGCGCCAAATCTCGCTACCAGACTGGATATACCCCTGCTGGGGTGTTGTGCACACATTCCATCATCACACTATCGGATTGAGCCTAGAACGCACGGATGGGTAAGCACAGAGATCTATGCACAGCGAAAGACCCTTCAGCCCATCAAGAGGTCACCCTGCACATCCCACAGCAATTGTTCCAACAGCATGTCTACTCTGGTGACGCAAAAGTGTGATGAGGGTTTCTGCACTCTGCCAAACTTACAGGCAACCTGTTCGTGATTCCCATCCCCCCCCCCCCTCCCCCCCACTGCCCCCAACCGTCTGGGAGGAAACGCTCTTCCTCACATCCCCCTCTAAACCTCCTGCCCCTTTGTCTTAAATATATACCCACTTCCCTCGGGTCATTGATTCAGGGAAGCCCCTAACCCTACCTGTCTCTGCTTCATCAGGAGGCTAAGGAAGTTCACCACGATAACAATTCCACTGACATGTTTTTGTTGATGTATTGCAGAAAGCATCCCATTAGGATGCATCTCAGCAACTGCAAGACATTCTGAAAGGTTTTATACAACAGCCCAGTCCATCGTGAAAACCAAACTTCCATCCGTTGACTCCATCTGCACAACTGGTTGCTTCAGGAAGGCGGCCAGTATCATCAAGTCCCCTCCAACCTCGGTTATTCTGCCTTCCACCCTCTTCCATCAGGCAGAAGGTACAAACAGATATAAGTTCGGACAGATTCAAGTGCAGCTTCTTCCCCGCTGTTATCCGACTTACAAACGGACTCCTCAAATATGGAAGTCGATCTTTCTCTACCACTTTTCTGTAGCTGGAACAAAATGTAAATTATTCGGGAAGGGATTGTAGACTTAAGGAAAGGAGCAGGTGCTTTACAGCAGGATGTGAGGGACAGCATTGTCACCGAGAAGGTAATGGGAATCTGGAACTGGTGAGAAACTGTATTCTTCATCCTCTTCAATTACCCTGATGTGCTTATGTATGGTACGGTTTCCTAACAGTTTCTACCCTGCTGTTGTTAGAATACTGAATGGATTCACTAAATCTTAATATTCGCCTGTACCTGTGTATTTTTTTTTTGTTTTTGCCGCTGTTTACCTATTATATTCTTCTCCATGCTACTTAACAATGTGATCCGTCTGTATTACTCACAAGACAAAGCTTTACACTGTGCCTCAGGACACCTGACAAGAAGTTCAATTCAATTCAATTCCTGGAGAACACGCAGAGCAATACTTTTCACTGTGTCTCGGTACACGTGACCATAACAAATCAAATCAAACCGAGGAAGGGAAATGATGATTCCCGTCTCGCCCAGCGATTCCTCTCATCATTTTACCTGATAGGGACGACTGTAAAGGTAACGCCTGGAGAAAAAACACTTGTTCCATCGAGCACTGACACAAGGGGAGGGAATGAGAGGCGCAAGAGACAGAGAGAGAGAGAGAGAGAGAATATCCATGGCTATGCAAATGGTTTGTAGGGGCGTGAATTGATTTGAGCTGGGCAGGAGGTGGAGGGGCAACTTCAAGCCAGGCATCCGGGAGGGACAGGGGTCAATCGAACAGGATTTTACCTCACAATGGAATTGAACGGACCAAAGCTGATTGTGTGTGTGTGTGAATCTAGCAATCCGAATGAAGATTGGATGGTGAAATGTCTTCCCAAAAAAGACCATCGCAGAGTGAGAACCCTGAAACCTTCTTTAGAAGATGATAGGGCCCATGGAGGCCAAGAGGTGGCACCGATGAAAAGGGCTATTTCCTGACTGCATCCTCTTCAGGTTTCAGGAGACTCTCCTGACGAAAGCTTCGGAGTTCCTTGCACTGGAATGATGTTGGCATCTGCAGCTGGGGAAATGAGCAAAAAAAACACAGAAAGGAGGTCGGACAAATCAATAGAGAAATGTTGACATTGGAGAAGGGGGCGGAGTGGTCTTATGTAGATGTGAAAGGTGACCTCGCCACTGCTTCAGGGAGATGTTTTCCTCATTGCTGACAACAGACAACCGCGACAAGTAATCACGACCGATCCCGTCGGTCTGAACTTTCACGTTAACCTGCAATTTTCCCGGGAAGCTTTGTGATTGTAAGCTGGAAACGCGTGAATTAATCCTTGATGGGATGCGTCTGTTTCTGGTCAGACCATTCCTCGAGAATGTGATGGTGAGCTGACTGTCTGTTTCGTGACAATCCATTTGGTGCAGGGAGACCACAGATACTCTCAAGTGGGATTTCCAGGGCAAACTCATAAAAAAATGTAAAGGGACAATGCACCCAGTTCTGTTTCGGTCACTGACTGTCTCTCCCTCTCTCAATTTGCGTGTCTGTTTGTCTATCCCTCTGTCTCTCTCTCTCTGACCCTCCCTCCGTTCTCTGTCTATTTTTTTCTGCAATCTCTCTTTTTCTCCCTTTCTGTCTCTCTGTCTCCCTCTCCCTCTTTCTCTGTGCTACTCTCGCTCCTTCTCTATCTGTCTCTCTATCGCTCCCCTCCATTCTCTCCATCCCTCTCTCCCTTCCTCAGCACTGATCGTCCAAAACTTTGGCGCTCCCTCACTATTAACTCAGTGCTAGTCCGGATACCCCTCATCCCTAAACCTCCCATACTGCAGGGCGTTCTCAAAAATCCTCGTTTGACAGTGCAGAGCCCCCTCAGCGCTGACTGTCAAAAAGTACAGATCTCCCTCAGCACTGACCCTCCGACAGTGCAGAGCTCCCTCAGCACTGACCCTCTAACAGTACAGAGCTCCCTCAGCGCTGACCCTCCCACAGTGCGGGGCTCCCTCAGCGCTGACCCTCCGACAGGGCGGGGCTCCCTCAGCGCTGACTCTCAAACAGTACAGAGCTCCCTCAGCGCTGATCCTCCCACAGTGCGGGGCTCCCTCAGCACTGACCCTCCGACAGTGCAGAGCTCCCTCAGCACTGACCCTCTAACAGTACAGAGCTCCCTCAGCATTGACCCTCCGACAGTGCAGAGCTCGCTCAGCGCTGACCCTCCGACAGTGCAGAGCTCCCTCAGCACTGACCCTCTAACAGTACAGAGCTCCCTCAGCATTGACCCTCCGACAGTGCAGAGCTCGCTCAGCGCTGACCCTCCGACAGTGCAGAGCTCCCTCAGCACTGACCCTCTAACAGTACAGAGCTCCCTCAGCATTGACCCTCCGACAGTGCAGAGCTCGCTCAGCGCTGACCCTCCGACAGTGCAGAGCTCCCTCAGCACTGACCCTCTAACAGTACAGAGCTCCCTCAGCATTGACCCTCCGACAGTGCAGAGCTCGCTCAGCGCTGACCCTCCCACAGTGCGGGGCTCCCTCAGCGCTGACTCTCAAACAGTACAGAGCTCCCTCAGCGCTGACCCTCCCACAGTGCGGGGCTCCCTCAGCACTGACCCTCCGACAGTGCAGAGCTCCCTCAGCACTGGCCCTCTAACAGTACAGAGCTCCCTCAGCATTGACCCTCCGACAGTGCTGAGCCAATCAGTGCAGATACTCTGACGATGCAGAGCGGCCGAAGCATTAACCCTCCAAGGACAGTGGTAGCTACCTGCATTCTCCAACCACTTTCGTGCCCTATGAATGGAGGGGTGAGCCACTCAGTGCCGTTAGGAAGGGAGCTCCATGATTTTGACCATGTGACACTGAACTCATAACCGAGCTATTTCCAAGTCGTGATAGCAAGTGAATTGGAAGGTAATTTGAAGAGGCTGGTGTTCCCATGCATCTGCTGTCCTTGCATTTAAAGGTTGACACCCCAACAGTTTAGAAGATGCTGTCTCAAGACCCTCGGTGAATTTCTGCATAGATGGTAAACACTGCTCAACGGTGATGGTTTTGGAGTGAGTGATGAAGGGACGTGTGAGCATGTCGATGGAGGGGGCTGCTTTGTCCTGGACAGTGTTGAGATTGTTGAGAGTTAGACAATGGTGAGCCAGTTGACGTGATCTATTCGGATTTCCAGAAGGTCTTTGACATGGTGACGCACAGGAGGCTGCTGCGTAATACCGATGTGTGCCATTTGTAAGTGACAGTGGCAACTCACCAACATATCCACGGAGAAATGTGAAACACGTCCTAAAGTGTTCAGATATGAGCTTCACACAGCGCAGTCTGTCAGTCCCAACGTCATGTACGGTAACAGAGACAGACACACAGGGAGAGGGAGATGGACAGAAAAAACGTGAGACAGAAGGAGAGAGACAGAGTGAGAGAGGTGAAGGTACAGAAAGAGAGGTGAGGGGAACGTCAGACCGAAAGACAGAGCGAGAGGTACAGAGAGGAGAAATTGGAATCTGATAACACTGACTCTTCCGATGCAGCGTGAAATTGGGGAATAAGTTATAGAGATGTACAGCACGGAATCAGACCCTTCGGTCCAACCTGTCCACGCCGACCAGATATCCCAACCCAATCTAGTCCCACCTGCCAGCACCCGGCCCATATCCCTCCAAACCCTTCCTATTCATATACCCATCCAAATGCCTCTTAAATGTTGCAATTGTACCAGCCTCCACCACATCCTCTGGCAGCTCATTCCATACACGTACCACCCTCTGCGTGAAAAAGTTGCCCCTTAGGTCTCTTTTATATCTTGCCCCTCTCACCCTCAACCTATGTCCCTCTAGTTCTGGACTCGCTGATCCCAGGTAAAAGACTGTGTATATTTATCATATCCATGCCCCTCATAATTCTGTAATCCTCTATAAGGTCACCCCTCAGCCTTCGACGTTCCAGAGAAAACAGCCCCAGCCTGTTCAGCCTCTCCCTATAGTTTAAACCCTCCAACCCTGGCAACATCCTTGTAAATCTTTTCTGAATCCTTTCAAGTTTCACAACATCTTTCCAATAGGAAGGAGACCTGAATTGCACACAATATCCCAACAGTGGCCGAACCAATGTTCTGTACAGCCGCAACATGACCTCCCAACTCCTGTACTCAGTACTCTAACAAAGAAAGGAAAGCATACCAAACGCTGCCTTCACTATCCTATCTATCTGTGACTCCACTTTCAAGGAGCTATGAACCTGCACTCCAAGGTCTCTTTGTTCAGCAACACTCCCCAGGACTTTACCATTAAGTGTATAAGTCCTGCTAAGATTTGCTTTCCCAAAATGCAGCACCTCGCATTTATCTGAATTAAACTCCATCTGCCACTTCTCAGCCCATTGGCCCATCTGGTCCTGATCCTGTTGTAATCTGAGGTAACCCTCTTCGCTGTCCACTACACCTCCAATTTTGGTGTCATCTGCAAACTTACTAACTGTACCTCTTATGCTCGCATCCAAATTATTTAAGTAAATGACAAAAAGTAGAGGACCCAGCACCGATCCTTGTGGCACTCCACTGGTCTCAGGCCTCCAGTCTGAAAAACAACCCTCCACCACCACCCTCTGTCTTCTACCTTTGAGCCAGTTCTGTATCCAAATGGCTACTTCTCCCTGTATTCCATGAGATCTAACCTTGCTAATCAATCTCCCATGGGGAACCTTGTCGAACGCCTTACTGAAGTCCATATAGATCACATCTACTGCTCTGCCCTCATCAATCTTCTTTGTTACTTCTTCAAAAAACTCAATCAAGTTGTGTGAGACATGATTCCCCACGCACAAAGCCATGTTGACTATCCCTAATAAGTCCTTGCCTTTCCAAATACATGTCCATCCTGTCCATCAGGATTCCCTCCAACAATTTGCCCACCACCGAGGTCAGGCTCACCGGTCTATAATTCCCTGGCTTGTCTTTACCACCCTTCTTAAACAGTGACACCACGTTTGCAACCCTCCAGGCTTCCGGCACCTCACCTGTGACTATCGATGATACAAATATCTCAGCAAGAGGCCCAGCAATCACTTCTCTAGCTTCCCACAGAGTTCTCGGGTACACCTGATCAGGTCCTGGAGATTTATCCACCTTTAGCCGTTTCAAGGCATCCAGCACTTCCTCCTCTGTAATCTGGATATTTTGCAAGATGTCACCATCTATTTCCCTACGGTCTATATCTTCCATATTCTTTTCCACAGTAAATTCTGATGCAAAATATTCAGTGAGTATCTCCTCCATTTTCTGTGGCTCCACACAAAGGCCACCTTGCTGATCTTTGAGGGGCCCTATTATTTCCCTCGTTACCCTTTTGTCCTTAATATATTTGTAAAAACCCTTTGGATTCTCCTTAATTCTGTTTGCCAACGCTATCTCATGTCCCCTTTTTAGCCTCCTGATTTCCCTCTTAAGTATACTCCTCCTTCCTTTATACTCTTCTAAGGATTCACTCGGTCTATCCTGTCTATACCTGACATATACTTCCTTCTTTTTCTTAACCAAACCCTCAATTTCTTCAGTCATCCAGCGTTCCCTATACCTACCAGCCTTCCCTTTCACCCTGACAGGTATATACTTTCTCTGGATTTTTGTTGAAGTGGAGATGTATCGTGCCCTCCTCAGGATCGAGCCGATCTACTACCCGCTCCTTGCTGCTGTTGCTGTACCCAGTGAGTAACTGCGCTGGTGCATTACAGACCTTTCCCAGTGTCTGACCGCTCTGCGCTGTTGCCATGTTTGCCGTCTAACTTGAGCGATGGACCGAACTTAAGGGAGCCCAGCAACACTGCTTTTGTCTTGGCTAAGCAGGATCTGCACACGCCCCAGCTCTACCTGCCAACCCCCGGGCAGTGTTTTCAATGATAAATCGGTTAGACGGTCCAGCAGGAGGATACCATTTGACCAATTGAAACTCTTTGGCCGTTCAATGAATTAATGCCTAATCCAATCGTTCTCAACTCTACTGTCCTACACTATCTCTGATTTTCCAGCCAGATTAGAAATAAAATGATCTCTCTCTCTCGGCCTTAAATATACTGAATGACCCAGCCACAGCACCCCTTGGCAATCAAGAATTCCATAGATTCTTTCCTCTCGGAAAGAAGGAATTCTTCCTCCTCCCTGTCTGCAGTGGGCCACCCCTTCTTCTGAAAGGGTTCCCTCCGTTTCCAAATTTGGAACCATAGACAGGTTGATTCAGAACCTGCCAATAGGTGACAACCATCTTTGCTCAAAAACGAGATGGGAGCTGGTGGGGATCCTCACTGAGGGGTGTCGTACCAGGCTTAGAACATAGAACATAGAGCAATACAGCGCAGAACAGGCCCTTCGGCTTCCGATGTTGCACCGAATTGAGAACTAATCTAAGCCCGTCCCCCCTACATTATCCCATCCTCATCCATGTTTAAAACTCCCTCGTGTGGCTGAGTTAACCACATTGGCGGGCAGGGCTTACCACTCTCTGAAAAAAGAACCTGCCTTTGACATCTGTCTTAAATCGAAAACCCCTTAATTTGTAGCTATGTCCCGCCGTACACGCTGACGTCATCATCCTAGGAAGAAGACTTGCACTGCCTACCCTATCTAATCCTCTGATCATCTTGTATGTCTCAAACAAATCCCCCCCTTGGCCTTCTTCTTTCCAATGAGAACAGACCCAAGTCTCTCAGCCTTTCCTCATAAGACCAGGCAACATCCTGGTAAATCTCCTTTGCATCTTTTCCAATGCTCCCACATCCTTCCTGTAATGGGGTGACGAGAATTACACACAGTACTCCAAGTGCTGGCGCAACAGTTTCTGCGTGACATAATGGCTCCAGAACTCAATCCCTCTTCCAATAAAACCTAACACACCGCATGCCTCCTTAACAGCACTATCCACCTGGGTGGCATCTTTCAGGGATCTATGTACATGGACTCCAATATCCCTACACACATCCACACTACCAAGACTCTTTCCATTGACCCAGTACTCTGCCTTCCTGTTATTCCTCCCTCAGTCAATCACCTCACATTTATCTGCATTGAACTCCATTTGCCACCTCTCAGCCCAATTCTGCAGTTTATCCAAGTCTCCCTGCAACCTTCCATATCCTTCCACACTGTCCACTGACTTTAGTGTCATCTGCAAACGTACTAACCCATCCACCTATGCCTGGGTCTGAGTTATTTTTAAAAGTGGCCAACAGCAGTGGTCCAAAAGGTTTCTTGATGAAGGGCTTATGCCTGATACATCGATTCTCCTGCTCCTCTGATGCTGCCTGACCTGCTGCCCCTATCCAGCTCCACACGCTCGACTCTGATCTCCAACATCTTCAGTCCTCACTTCCTCCCAGGCGTAGGCAGAACCAGACAAGCTTCATTCGAGACAATTGGAAACAATTTCCTCGGCATCGCCAGAGTCATTTATTGATTGAATGAAAACTCCATAACCTGCCATCGAGAGGCGCGAACACAGGTTCTGGGAGCATTGCCGCTGTTTCTGAATGAACAATTTAACGATAATTGTGGGTGGCACGGTGGCTCAGTGGTTAGCACGGCTGCATCACAGTGCCAGGGTCCCGGGTACAATTCCAGCCTCTGGGCGGCTGTGTGGAGGTTGCATGTTCTGCCTGTGACTGCGCGGGTTTCCTCCGAGTGCTCCAGCTTCCTCCCACAATCCAAACTTGTGCAGCTTAGGTGAAACGGCCATGCTAAATTGCTCATCATGTTTGGATCATTCGTCAGGGTTAAATGTAGGGGGGAATAGGTCCAGGTAATTTAGTCTTGGACGTATCAGTGTGGATCTGTTGGGTCAATTGATCTGTTTCCACACTGTAGGGATTTGGTGATAATATCACCAGAACATGCTCTCCCCTCAGCCCACCCTCTTTTCTTAAACGTTTGCTTGCAAATGGTCCTGGCAAAAATTTGTAGAGAATCAGAAAGCTGTAGAAATGGGTTCGTTGCATAGAACAATCAGCTCTGATTTCGAGAAAAAAAACACGTACCAGGGACACCAGCAACATCGAGAATTAGATACAAATTAATTTGGACAAGTTGACATTGAAATTGAACAGTAATACACATTGGGAACCAATAGCTAGCAAGATGGTTAAACAAGAATGGATTGTGGCATTCTGATAAATTGGCCTTACATTCCATTTGCTCCTCTCCCTCTGCATCTGATTGTGTCATTGGTTTTTAATGTTTTCAATATACTAAATATTGAATATACAATATACTCTGACCTCACTCAGAGACCAGGATAGTTGCCTGGGGTCCTTAGACAACTCACTCTACCCTTTCGATCGGTAACTCCCTAAACCACTCTAGACCGGCTCTGTTTTCGACTATATTGAGGTAGGAGATGTGTTGGAGAGGGAGAGAGGATTTAACTAGAGCTGTGATGATGTCGTGGGCCGAGAAGTGTCAGAAAGAGATTAATTTAGATCAATCTGAGGTGTTGAGTTTTGGAAGGCATATCGGGGCAGGACGTAAACACTGAATTACTGAACAACGAAATCTTGAACTGCAGCTTCATAGATCCTGCAAGGTAAAGTCGCAGGTACATAGGATAGTGAAGAAGGTGAATGCTATGCTATCCTTTATTGGACATTGTATTGCATATAGGAGTTGGCAGGTCATTTTGCGACTGTACAGGTCATTGGTTTGGCCACTTAGGCCATGGAGTACAGAACTAGAAGGCATAGGATGAGAGTAAGGTGGAGGGGAGTGGGAATTTAAAAGGGATCTGTGGGACAAGGATTCAGAGGGAGATGGGCCAAATGGTGGCAAATAGGATTGAATTAGACTAGGATGTCTGAAGGCTCTGTTTGTGTGCTGTAGGTCTCTATGTCTCATTGACTCTTCGTGATGATCAATTACCTTAGGTCACCACCGACCCTGATTGTGTTATCAAAAGCTTCCCTCAAAGTGTTATCTCTGAGTATTGTTGTGAAGGTGTAGAAGTCTACTGTACCTTTAGGAACGTTAAAAGCTGGCAGTACTACCTGACAGCACCAAGTGTTCTGAACAAGATGCAATGTAACCGTTTGGTCCAGCAGCTAGAGTAGCTGGTTGCCTGGAGACAAAAACAAACTCGAATTAGGCCAATCAGTTTAAATTATACCCAAAACACCAAACTCCAATCAAACTTGAATTTAGTATATTGAAAACGTTAAAAACCAATGACACAATCAGGTGCAGAGGGAGAGGAGCAAATGGAATGTAAGGCCAATTTATCAGAATGCCACAATCCATTCTTGTTTAACCATCTTGCTAGCTATTGGTTACCAACGTGTATTACCGTTCAATTTCTACATCAACTTGTCCAAATTAATTTGTTTCTAATTCTCGATGTTGCTGGTGTCCCTGGTACGTGTTTTTTTTTTCAAAATCAGAGCTGATTGTTCTATGCAACTAACCCATTTCTACAGCTTTCTGATTCTCTACAAATTTTTGCCAGGATCATTGTCGTGGTAAAAACAAGGACTGCAGATGCTGGAAACAAGAGTCTAGATTAGAGTGGTGCTGGAAAAGCGCAGCAGGTCAGGCAGCATCCGAGGAGCAGGAGCAGGCTTTTGCCTGAGATGTCGATTTTCCTGCTTCTGGGATGCTGCCTGACCTGCTGCGCTTTTCCAGCACCACTCTAATCTAGACTCTTGTTTCCAGCATCTGCAGTCCTGCAGTCCTTGCAGTCACACCCAGTTCTGATCATGCACTTGGAGATGGCAATGGTCTTGAAAAGCACAGCAGGTCAGGCAGCATCCGAGGAGCAGGAGCAGGCTTTTGCCTGAGATGTCGATTTTCCTGCTTCTGGGATGCTGCCTGACCTGCTGTGCTTTTCAAGACCATTGCCATCTCCAAGTGCATGATCAGAACTGGGTGTGATCATTTGAATATAATAACCAATGCAAGAAGACACATGTAAAACTATCAATTGGTGCTGTGTTAAAATATTATTCTGTGTCCGACGGGATTTCTAATGTCCCTGTATGTTTTCCTACCACACAGCTAACCGAGTGACGATTGTGATCATGTGCAAGGGAAATCGCAGTCTCTCTAAGAGCATCACCCGCTACCTTGTCGCTTCGGCAGTAACTGACATACTGGTTACTCTTTTCGATCTGATATTGAGGCACATTTCAATTACTTTTACAGAGCACTTTCATTTCCTGGACTCCATTCCTCTGTGTAATATTCACACTGTCCTACTCTGTGCAGCAACTGACTGTTCAGTCTGGTTCGCTATCGCTTTCACCCTTGACCGATTTGTCGCCATCTATTGCCAGGAGCTGAAAAGTACATATTGCAAAGAGGAAACGGCCGCTGTGGTTCTGTGTGCAGCTCAAAGAACATGCTCTAGCATTTCATATTGACGGAGTGGTAAGTGCTGGTGAACCAACCCCAGTTTTGTCTGATTAGATTGCACGCTGAGCATTTTACCATTCTGGGTAGCAACCGAGTTCATCTACAGCACCCCAGGTGCCCCCTTTCTCCTGATCCTGTTGTGCAATGCTTTGATGGTGAGAAACACCCTCATGATCAGCAGAGCCCGGAGGACACTCAGAAATTTGGGAGAGTCCCGGAGACTCAGAGATGGAGAGCCAAAGGAAATCCATCATATTACAAATGGCTATCTCGGCCAATTTAATGATGTTGTAAGGTTGTACACTATATGGATCCGCGTGTACTGCTTTGGTTACCAAATGCTGTATCTATACATTTTTTTTTTCTGATGGAATTAAGCTTCATACTGCAGCTTCTGAGTTGCTGTACTAACACTGGGGTTTATGCTGTGACTAAGGCGCCGTTCAGGGAGCAGCGTACGATTGTCCTGAGATATCCCGTAAGTCTCCTCCAGGAAACACTCCGCACGTTAGCAGGACTGAAGCATAAATGACAGCAGAATTAAATGATCCTCATCAGGCCATCCAGTTAGCTGAAATCCTCTCTACCAATAACGCAAAATCAGTACAGATGCTTCCTAGGTTGTTATGGACCAGACCAGATCCCCTGAAAATATTTTAAGATAGTAGCCTCCTCCCTAACGTTTGCTTATTTTAAAGGCAGGTGTACAGTGGGTGTTCCAGGAGTGTTGCAGCTGGTCAAACCATTCGGCTGTCAGCAAAACAAAATTTATTTAAACACTACAGTCGAAACACGACAAAATGAAAGTGCAGGGCAGTCCAAAGGCCGGTTGGCACGTTAGGGTGGGCGAGAGCCATATGGTACGTAGGGGCAGACTGAGAGCCAGAATGTGGGTAGGCTGTCCTCAGCACTGTCACCCCGTGCAGATACCGGAACAGGCTGTCTTAGAAGTGGCCAGAAGGTGTGGAGTGCGATTAGGGAAGCCAGAATGTGAGTAGGCCGTCCTGACCACTGTCATCCTGGGTGGGGAGGACGTTGGGGAAGCAGGACGGGCTGTCGTAGAGGTGGCCGGCAGGTGTCTCAGGGCGGACTGAGAACCGGAAAGGGCATGGGGCAGACTGAGAGCTCGAAGAGGCGTAGGGGTGGGCTGCCTTAGAGTGGCTGGAATGTTGGAGGGCGGTCTGCATTTTATGCAATGTTTCTTTTTATGTAATTGGACGGTCTTGCATGTATTTGTTACTGCTTTGTGGTAATTGAAAGTGCGATCTGAGATCTGTCCTCATTTCCTGAAAGCTGGTTGAACATGGGTTTTGGAGCCTGGCTTTGCTGCTTGTAAAAGGGCTGTTTCTCTGTATACAGCTGCTAGTGTTAATTGTTTTGTAAGCTGTGTATTGTTTAATAAAATGCAAAAGAAAATAACCGTTAAAAATAATTAAAATGTAAGTGCAATGTGGAATGTGTTGGAGAACTATCGGAAAACCTAACTGACCCAATGCACTAACTATTACTAATTAACTGCTCCAATACAGTAGCATCCCATGAACACATCCCTTGGCAAACAGGTAAATACAAACATAGAAGCTTTAAGGCAGCAGGGAACAGCATCCAATAAGAGATTTAAGAGAACGTCTTTCAGGAGTCAGGGCATTGAATATAGAATTTGGGAAGTTGGGAAAGTCTGCATTGCTTTTGGAAAGTGAACTCCGTGACTAAATCTCATCCGATTTGGGATGCATAGGAAGGGGAAGGAAACGGCAGGGAATTGGCACAATTCAAATGTGGAAAATTGTTCATGGGACTGCTACTGCATGTAAGTACGCACCTGTCAGGCAGGGAGGCAGTGTCGAGGGAGGGAACCATGGTTAAACCCGAAAACTTTCCGCAGATATGTCAGGATTAAAAGAATGACTGAAGTAAATGAGGCCCAGTCAGGGACAATAGTGAGAAGTTGTGCATCGAGTCCAAAGAGTTAGGAGAGGTGTTAACTGAATATCTTTTGTCAATTTTCACACTGGAAAAACACAGTGTTGTCAAGGACAATACTGAAATACATGCTACTGGACTTGGTGGGATTAAGATTCATAAACAGGAGATGTTAATAATTTGGAATGTATGAAAATAGCTAAGTCCCTTGGGCCGGATGTGATGTACCCGAGGATTCTCTTGGAAGCTAGGGAAGAGAATGTTTGTCGTCATTGTCTACATTAATAGTGCCAGAAGGCTTGAGGATATCAAATGTCGTCTCCTTGTTCTAGAAGGGCTGTAGAGATAAACCTGGCAATTACAGAACAGTGTGCCTGACATCAGTAGTGGGTAACGTTTGGGAAAGGATTATCAGAGATCGGATTTCTAATCATCTAGAAAGGGATATTTTAATTAGGGATACTCAACATAGGTTTGTGAAGGGTAGGTCACAAACCTTATTGAGTTCTTTGTGAAGGTGACCAAACAGGTGGATGAGGGTAAAGCAGTTGATATGGTGTACTTGGATTTCAGTAAAGCGTTTGATAGGGTTTCCCACAGTAGGCTATTGCAGAAAACACAGAGATATGGAATTGAGGGTGCTTTAAGTGGTTCGGATCAGAAATTGCCTAGCCGTAAGAAGACAGATGGTGGTGGTTGATGGGAAATTTTCATCCTGGAGTTCGGTTACAAGTGGTGTCCCGCAAGGATCTGTTTTGGCACCGCTGCTCTTTGTCATTTGTATAATGATCTGGATCAGGGTGTAGAAGGATAGGTTAGTAAATGTGTGGATGACACTAAGATCAGTGGAGTTGTGCATAGTGCAGAGGGATTTGGAAGTTGCAGAGGGTCATCGTTAAGCTGCAGAGCTGGGCTGAGGGGTATCAAATGGAGTTTAACGCAAAAAGGTGGGAGTTGATTCCCCTTTGGAAGGAGTAACATGAATAAAATTTACTGGACGATTGGTCGGATACTTGATCACGTGGATGAACAGAAAGATCTCGATGCCATGTGCATAGTTCCCTGAAAGTTGCTAGCCAGGTTGGTAGGTTTGTTCAGAAGGCATCCGATTTGTTATTTTTTTATTAGCAGAGGGATTGAGTTTCGGCGCCAGGAGATCATATTACAGCTGCACAAAACTCTGGTGCAGCCGCACTTGGAGAATTATGTACAGTTCTGGTAGTTAGTAGCCAGAAGGGACTTATTCGGTTTTGTTAATAGTTTATTTCATTTGCTCACTGAGATAGACAAATGAGTTTCTACTTGCTGATTTTAAAGTCAGTGTGAGGGATTTATTTTACTCAACCACCAGCAGTTGCTGAAAAACAGGCTGCAAAACCCTTCACTCTCCTTTGACAGATTACAGAATGATATGTTCCTCTTTGACTGTTTCAGTTCATGCTCTCAGAGGGGTGTCAACCTCAGTTTTGATGAAAATGTCGCCGGGCCCCTCCCAGTTCACTCGCAAGCTACACAATACCATTCGGACAAAAACTCATTCCCGTTCAGTCCCGCTCCACATAAGGGCTCAAAACCCTTCCAATCCATTCCCACTCAACACAAACCAAATGATCCGAAACCCCTTCCCATTCACTCTTATTCTACATAATGCAAATATCCGAAACCCCTTATCAATCACTCCCATTCCACATAATCGAAATGATCCGAAGCCCCTTCTCATTCACTCCCATTCTATATAATCCAAATGATCCGAGACCTATCCCCATTCATTCCCATTCTGCACATTTCTAATGGACCCAAACCCCTTCCCGCTCACTCCCACTCTATGCCAACGCAATGGACAGAAATCACATCCCATTCACACCAATTCCATCGGACTAAAACCCATTTCCGTTCAATCCCATTTAATGCAATCCCCATGGACCCAAGTCACTTCCCATTCACTCCCATTCTGCACAATCCCAATGCAACCAATCCCCTTTCCTGTTCACTCCAAACTCCACGTAATCTGAATGAACACAAACCCCTTTTCAATTCAGTCTCTACCTCCAAAGTCCCAATAGACTCAAAGCCCTTCCCGTTCACTTCCACTCCACACAATCCAAGTGGAAACAAACCAGATCAAGTTCCATGCCATTTGGAATAATCTCAATGGACTAATCCACTTCACGCAATTCCATTGGAGTTGGGCAACTATCCATTCACCACAAAGCTACATAATCCCTCCTGATTCTCTGCCACTCCACACAGTCTCATTGGGCTATATCCCATTCCCATTCACTCCCACTCGACACAATCCTATTGGACTGAAAACCAATTTCCATTCATTCACAATTGATGTAATCCCATTGGGCCAAAACTCATTCCTTTTCACTCCCACTCTACAAAGTACTGATGGGCACACCACCCCTTCCCATTCACTCCCATTCTGCACGGTCCCAAATAAATCAACTCTATTCTCATTGATCCTCACTCAATTCAATCCCAATGGACACAAAAACTTTCCCATTCACACTCACGCTTCACAATCCAATCAAGCTAAAACCTATTCCCATTCACTCTCATTCTGTACAATCCCAAAGGAACTCAACCCATTTCCATTCACTCCCACACTCTTCTTTTCAAAAGGAACCAACCCCCCTCCCCGCCGTTCAGTCAAACTCTGCACAATCCCAATGGACATAACCCCTCCCTATTCATTCCTACTCTACATAATCCAAATGGATCTCAAACCCGTTGCCAATCACTCTGACTCTAAACAATCCCAACGGAACCAAATCCCACTCTACACAGTCTCAACGGGCACTAACACATCCCACGCTACACAATTCCATGAACCAAAACCCATTGTTATTCAATTCCGCTCAATAATTCCTATCGAGTCAAATCCCATTCCCATTTACTCCCACGTTGCGCAATCTCTGCGGACCCAAAACACTCACCATTCGATCCCATTCGACACAACCGCAATAGACTCAAACTCCTCCCTATTCCATCTGAACCCACACGATCTGAAGGGACCCCAAAGCACTTCCAATTCATTCCCAGTCCACAGCACCACAAAAATCCCAAATCCCTTACCATTCTTTACAAACGCTGCCCAACCTGAATGAACCCAAACGCCGCCTATTCACTACCACTATGAACAATCCCATCGACACAAACCCTTCCCATTGACTCCCACTCTATCCAATCCCAATAGTCCAAAACTCCTTGCTGATCACTCATAATCTGAAAATCCCACCAAACAAATGAATGCTGTTCTGTCCCACGCTCCACGATCCCAAAGAACTCAAATCCCTTTCTATTCATTCCCACTATCAGTCCGAATGAACTCAAATCCCTCCCAATTTACACCCATTCCACACAATCCCACTGGAACCAAATGCCTTAGAACATAGAACATAGAAGAATACAGCGCAGTCCAGGCCCTTTGGCCCTCGATGTTGCGCCGATCCAAGCCCACCTAACCTATACTAACCCACTATCCTGCATATACCTATCCAATGCCCGCTTAAATGCCCATAAAGAGGGAGAGTCTACCACTGCTACTGGCAGGGCATTCCATGAACTTACGACTCGCTGAGTGAAGAACCTACCCCTAACTTCAGTCCTATATCTACCCCCCCTGAATTTAAAGCTATGCCCCCTTGTAATACCCGACTCCATACGCGGGAAAAGGTTCACACTGTCAACCCTATCTAACCCCCTAATCATCTTGTACACCTCAATCAAGTCACCCCTAAACCTTCTTTTCTCTAATGAAAACAGCCCCAAGTGTCTCAGTCTTTCCTCATACGATCTTCAATGCCTTCTGGTTCCCTCCCACTATACCCAATCTTAATGGATGCAAGCCCATTCCCTTTAACTATCATTCCACCCAATCTCACAACTCCTTGGTATTCACTTCCACTCTACATGTTCCCATCAACCAAAGCACTTTGCCGTTCAGTCCCACTTTCCGTAATCCCAAAAGTCTCAACCCTCCCAATTCATTCCCCTTCTGCATAATCAGAATGAAATCAAACACCTTCTTGGTCCCTCCTACTGTGCACAATGTAAACGGATCCAAACCCATTCCCTTTAACTGCTACTCTGTATAATCACAATGGACACAACGCTCTTCCCATTCAGTCCCAGTCTACCCAATCCCAATGGACACACAGCCCCTGAATAAGTCCCATTTTACATAGTCCCATCAAAACAAAGCACTTTCCCGTTCAGTCCCACTCCACATAATCCAAAACGAATAGATGCCCCTCCAATTCATTCCCACATTTCGAATGAACCCAAGATCCTTCCAATTCACACCCATTCCACACAATCCCATGGGGCCAACCCACTTCCCGTTCCCTTCCACTCTGAACAACCTCAGTGGTTCCAACCCCATTACCTTTAACTTCCACCCTGTACAATCACATTGGACAGAATTCCCTTCCCATTCATTCCCACTCTACCCAATCCCAATGCACTCAAAACCCCTTGCAAGTCACAACCACTCGACACAATCCCATCGAAAGGGTTCAAAGCATCTCCAAATCCCTTCCAACTGTACACAATCTGAACGCACCCAAACCCCTTCCCATGTAATATATACAATCCCAAGGGAACCAAAGACTTTCCTGTTCATACCCATTCTACATAATGCTGATGGAGCCAAACCCTTTCCGTCTCACTTCCATTCTGCACAATCTGATACACCCAATCTACTTCCCGTTCACTCCCACATTACAAAAACACAATCGATCCAAACCCCTTCCAATTCACTCAAAATCTGCACAATCCCAATGTACCCTGTTCAATCCCACTTGACAGTATCCCAAAGTGCTCAAATCCCTGCCAAGCCATTCCAGTTCGACACAATCTGAAACATTCTCTCCCATGCTGTACAATTGGTGGCACAGTGGTTAGCACTGCTGCCTCACAGCGCCTGAGACCCGGGTTCAATTCCCGCCTCAGGCGACTGACTGTATGTAGTTTGCACGTTCTCCCCGTGTCTGCGTGGGTTTCCTCCGGGTGCTTCGGTTTCCTCCCACAATCCAAAGATGTGCAGGTCAGGTGAATTGGCCATGCTAAATTGCCCGTGGTGTTAGGTAATGGGGAAATGTAGGGGTGTGGGTGGGTTGCGCTTCGGCGGGTCGGTGTGGACTTGTTGGGCCGAAGGGTCTGTTTCCACACTGTAATGTAAATCTAATCTAATCTAATCTAATCCCAATACAGCCAATTCCCCTTCCCATTCACTCTCAGTTGACACAATCGCAAAGGACCCAAAACCCTTCCCACTCACATCCAATTCCGACCGTGGCACCGGACACAATCCCCTTCCCGTTCACTCCCACACTTCATAGCACCAATAGGTCCAAGCAACTTCCAGTTGTGAGGATGGATCGCTGGACCCAAAATACGAGCTCTGATTACTCTTTGCAGATCCTGGTCCACCTGCTGAGCTTTTCCAACACCTTCTGCTTTTATTCCCGTCCTGTTCTCACTCACCCCGCACAATCCCACATGGACCCAAACCCCTTCCTGCTCATTCTAATTCTACCTCATCTCGATTACCCCAAACCCCTTCCTGTGCATTCTTGTTCTACACGCTCACGCAGGATACCATCCCCTTCCTCTTTGCTGTCATCCTCCACAGTTCCAATGCGCTCAAACCGCGTCCCTTTCACACCTTTCCTAACTAATCCCAACGGATTCAAAACCATTCCAGCTCACTCCCACTCCACTCAAGCCTCACGGTTTGAAACCGCTTCGCTTTCAAACCCAGTCCTCCAATTCCAAATGGACCCAACTCCCTTCACGTGCACCCCCATACTGCACAAACTCAAGGGAGCAAACCAGCCCCCAGCTCGCTCCTGCAATCTACTGGAACACCTCCCTTTCACTCCCACTCGATACAATCCCTGTAGGGGGGCACGCCCCTGCCCATTTCCGCCAAATGTATCTTTTTCGTGGATATTATTATGTCCCTGGAGAAGTTAAGCTAATCCTTGACCAACTGTTGCACCAATGTACCACAACTTTCTTTGTTCTGTGCTCAAACTTCCCTGTTATAACCAATGTCTTACAGTTGCCTGTACGTTTAAGTGTCATTGCACCAGGGGACTTTATACTCCTTTACCCACCATGCCCGTAATGTACAGCCCCACCGCACTCCACAGGTTCGCTGACCGAGCGTGCCCGTGCAGACAGATCACATGGAACAGGCTAAATGCACAGTTAGATTTATTAAGAAAGTGTAAGATTATAAAGATGCACTGAGCTGCTTGCACGGTCAGAAAAAGCCTTCAAAGCGTTTCGATGTAATGGCATAGACGGCGCTTACAATGCTGCAATGGGGATAGCGAGGATACAATCCGGGAAGGACACTGTCGGAGGTAAAGGTCAGGGGAAGTAGACCATGGATAATGGCACTTTGGAGCAGGTGTTGGGGGAGTGTGGGTTGAGAAGGAGGGTGCAGTTGGTTGCACCCAGGGCAGTGGTGAAGGGCACACTGCCAGGGCTGGGCATGTAATCATGGCAGGTGGCACCACCCAGGTGGGGGCCGCAGGTGAAGGTGTAGTTGTAGGTCACCTTGCCGTAGTTGAGGTAGCAGACCTTGCCATGGGTGCCGGAGATCAGTCTGACCTGGCACTTGCCCAGGAGGTCATCACTTTTGATGACGTCCTGGTCCCAGACCTCAAGGGTCAGCCTGTGCCCGCTCTCGGCCTTGACCTCGCCCAGGTCCAGCTTGGTGTCCCACGTGGGGTTGTTGTTGTTTGAGACGGTGAAGGTCCTGGCCTGCGTCTGGCCGTACCTGACGACCACGTAGCCGTCGGTGCCCGAGAAGATATCACCCCAGAGGTCCCGGCCCTCCTTGACGGTGACCACCAGGCGGCCGAGCCCCTTCTCCTTGGAGCAGCAGTTCCGGTCCACAAGGCTGTCCGCACGGCACAGGCAGGAGCAGCGTTGGCGCGGGTCGGGGTAGGACCCGTGAGGGCACCGATGGCCCGCCCCGCATTTCTGGCTGAGGGCGTTGCCCGTGATGTAGTCGCTGATGTAGCACTGCAGGGTCTTCTGTCTGGGGTCGCCAGAGGGCAGCAGGTGGTGGAGCGGCGCCAGGGCGTAGCGCACAAGGCCCGGGCGGGTGAGCAGGCTCACCGTCCAGCGGCCGAAGGCCGAACCGTCCCCGGAGAAGAAGAGGTCGACCTCCTGGTGAGCCCGGCCCCCCGTCACCCACGTCTCCCGGTCGCTGAAGGCCTGGTGGAAGCTATCGTGGTGCTTCATGGAGCGCGCCTTCTCCTGGCATCGCTTGTAGCCCACCGAGGATTTGGCAATCAGGCCCACTGTGACACCAGCCTCCACCGACAGGCAGTCCTTCACCTCCTCGGTGGTATAGCCCTCGGTCACCACCTCGCACGTCCGAATAGCTGTCACGTCCTTGTATCGCCCGCCCAGCTCCACCGCCGTGAGGTAGTGGGTACCGTAGGTGGCCACCAGCTTCTGGTAATGGTACTTGTCATTACCGATCGTGCTGGCTGGGAGCCTGGAGAGAGAGCGTTGGAAATCAGGAGCCAGCAGTGGCTGGTCCTTCACCCGATACTGGTAGTGGAGACATTGGAACTGGTGAATGGCGAAACTGTAGAGATCGCCCTTGGAGCGGGTGGTGCCAAACTCCACCATCTTGGAATGGGATCCAGCCAGCACCACATTGACACCGACTTTGGGCTTTTGCACAGAGAGGTCCGCATGCCAGTTGTTGGTGATGGAGGAGATGGCGGACTCTGCCAGCTTGGCCGCCGATTGGTAAAGCCAGCTGGAGAGCGAGCGCCGGCAGGAGCTCAGGGTGCGCCAGTCCACCAGCGAAATGGGCAGCCGTTGGCGCACGTCATTGAGCAGCTCATTATCACAAAGGATGCAGCTCCCGTTGGCCATGCGCCAGGTGTTCACGTCGATGACGAAGGCCCCCTTGGGCTGCACGGTCACCACGTCATAGCCCTGCCCTGCCAGCCGCGCCCCCGGCACAAAACCGGCATTGCGGCACTCCTCGGTGATGCTCATTGTGCAGGCACTCAGGGCACCCCGGAAGAGCAGGCAGAGAAAGAGAAGAGTGCCCAGTTGTGAATTCCATTCTGGCATTTTGCTCCGCTGGTGAGACCAATAGCGAATCTGCAAGAGTAACAGTGAACATCTTAATTTGACAGATTTATGAGCAGCATCATTCCTTCAGTGGTTGGTGAAGATCTGTTTCTTAACGTGACACATTTGTGAGGCAAAATTAAGTGTTGTCATATGCTGTAGTATGTACATTTTGAAAATCTGTTTTCTTTATTTGACATATTTAAGAGGCTATTGAGACAGGTGTGATATTTTGTATAGGTGTCGAAGTTCTGCTTGCTTAATTTGGCATATTTATGAGCTGTTAAGATATTTTTATTCTATTAAGTGTGCGATGAACTCCTGAATGATATATCTACCAGATTGATGACCTGTTAAGTGCATTATCCTGTCTTCAATGGAGTTTGAGCATAGATGCGCGCTAAACATGATGGACGTGTGAGCTGTGAGTAATTCTATGCTTCTTAAATGGAATTTGATGTTCATATTTACTTAATGTGACAGACGTATGAGCTGTCAAAAATATGGCATTTTAAGTGTGTCAGTCTTTTTTTTTGCTAAATCTGAAACGTGGGTAAATTGATACGACGGGAATGCCATCTTACAAGCGTATTGATAGACTGGCCACTTCATTTCACATATGCCAGAGCTGTTAAAAGGGAGGGGGTGGAGGGGGGGGGGGTGTTGGAATCATAAATGGCTGTTGAAATTCTGGTTGCTTAATTTGGCAAATGTTGAGATTTCAAGATCTGCGTGCTACTTTTAGTGGGCAGTAAATTTCTGCTTGTGAAATTCAACAGATTTACACGATGTTGAAATCAGTCTCCAATCTCAAGTGAGTTTTGACTTTCCGTTTGCTCAACTTGACCGGTTTATGAACTGTTCAAGAGGTTTGCTCTCGTAAGTGGGTGATGGGCATCTGTCTTCTTAATTTGATAGATTCACCATTTGTTCACTTAATTTCACATATTTATGAGCCAAGAGAGGTATTATGCCATGTTCTGTGTTAGTGAAAGACTTCTTTGCTATTTTAGGTAACTAGTGATTATGACATTTGCTTATTATTATTGCTTATTATGACATTTTATGAGCTGTAAAAGTGCATTCTCCAACCCGAAATGCTAGCCATGACGAATGATAGTGAGCTTCCTAAATGGGTTTTTAATTTGCTTAATTTGACGGATTTGTAAGACTTCACAGCAGAATTTTCTGTTAAATTGTTGGTGAAGACCTGCGCACTAGATCTGAAAGTTTTCTGAGGGGTCACCAGAAAGTGCCATCTAAAATTATTCAATTCACTCATGGGATGTCAGCAGCACTGGTTGGCCAGAGATTATTGACCATCTCGAGAGTGGACGTTCAATGTCAGTGTGGCATTTTAAATGGGCGGAGCAGATACGTTTGCTTAATATGACCAATTAATCGGCTGTTAAGAGCATTAGGAGAAAGTGAGGACTGCAGATGCTGGAGATCGGAGCCGAGGGTGTGTGTGCTGGAAAAACACAGCAGGTCAGGCAGCATCTGAGGAGTAGGTGAATCGACCTTCCCGGCATAAGGCCTTCCTCAGGAATGATTCATCCGAATCTCTAAAGAGCATTGTCCGAACCTGAGTGAGTGTTAATGATGCTTGTGTGAACCATAACAGATTTATGAGCTTTGATGGGGAGTGCAGTCCTTAAACGAGAGGGAGAGGCTGAATAGGCCGGCGTTGCTTCTCCTGGGGCATCAGATGGCTGAGAGGTGACCTGAAAGGTTGATAAAGTCATGAGGGGCATGAATAGGACAAGTAGACAAGTTCTTTTCCCTGAGGTGTGGGAGTCCAGAACTGGAGGAGCATAAGTTTAAGGTGAGAAAGGGAGACTTAAAAGGTACCTGAGGCATAACTTTTTCACGCAGTGGATGCCTGCCTGCCTGGAATGAGGAAGTGGTGGGGGCTGGTATAATTACAACATGTAAAATGCATCTGGATGGCTATTCGAATAGCAAGAGTTTGGAAGGACATTGGGAATTCAGGCTAGATTAATTTAGGGTATCTGGTCAGCGCGGGAAAGTTGGACTGAAGGGTGTGTTTCTGCGCTGTGGATGTCTATGGCTCCATGAGCCACACTGGGTGTTGAAAGCCAGATTGTTTAATTTGACAGATTTATGAGCTGTTCAAAGCTTTCTGAAATTTTAAGTGTCACTTGAAGACCTGTTTGCTAAATCTCATAGGTTTACATACTACTATGGGCAGAATGTTAACTTTAATTTAGTGTTGATGGACAATTCATTTAATTTGATTTGAATCCCTCGATTACGTTCGTCTCCGTAACTCACTGTTGTGTATCTCTTATTCGATATATTAAGCACCCTCAAATGGGTTCCAGTCTATAACTCTTTCAGGACTATCTGTTGCTCTGACACCACGTTGAACCGCTCAATTACATTCCCATCTGTAACTCACTCCCAGCCACCTGTTATTCTATCTTGGAATCATCATAAATCCCATGATTAGTTTCCAGTCTGTAAGTAAATCTCAGGAATTTGTTGTTAAAAATTTTAAACCATCCGAAAGCCCTCGATTAGATTCCAGTCTGCAACTCACTCACCTGTTTTTCGATATACAAGCAACCTTGCCCCTCTCAATCAGATTCAAGGCCATAACTAAATCCTCAGAATATGTTATTCTGTTTGTAAACCACACTGAACTGCCGAAATAATTACAGTCTGTAACTCACTAAAAGGTATCCTTATATGTTATACATAAATCACCCTGATCTCTTCGATTAGATTCTAGTCTATAACAAATTTGCAGATATCTGTTATTCTGTACATATAAAACACCACAAACCCTTGGACCAGTTTCTAATCTGTACATCATTCCCAGGTATCTGTTATTCCATGTTTAAAAACGCCTGAGCGTTAATTAAATTCCAGCCTGTAAACCAATTAGAGATATCTGTTATTCCATACACAAACCATCGCAAACCACTTGATTACATTCGAGTCTGCAACACAGTCCTGGGTACCTGTTATTCTGTGTACAAACCTTCCAGAACCTCTTGACAAGATTCCATTGGGAAACTCACTCCCAGACATCTGTTATTCTGTACATAAACCACAAATCAGATTCCAGTCTGTAATTCAGTTCTGTATACCTGTTATTCTCGATTTCAACACCAGCCTCACTGCTGGTCATCTGTTGTTATGTACATAAAAAACACGACAGCCTGCAATTCATTCCAGGCTGTAACTCACTCCCCGGTATCTGTTCTCCTCAGTATAAGGCACACAGAGTCCTTCGATTCGATTCCGGTCTGTAACTCACTCCTGGGTACCCATATATAGAACATCACAGACTCCTGGATTAGATTCCAACCTGCAGCGTATTCCCATGAATTTGTCATTCCAAGTTTAAACTAGCCTGAAAGCATCAATTAAATTCCACTTTGTAACTCATTCCAGGTATCTGTTATTCTATTCATAAAAAACAAATTGAGCCCCTCGTCGGGATTCCAGTTCCTAACTCACTCCCAGGTCCTTGTTATTCTATGTGTAAACCACCTCGAACACCTCGATTTGATTGCATTCAGCAACCCACTCCCAGATATCTAGTATTCTCTATATAAACTACTACAAACCTATTGTTTATATCCCAATCTGTAACTCAGTCCCAAGTATCTGTTGTTAGGTATATAAATTATCACACTTCACAGGATGAATTTCCAATTTGTAACTCACTCCTGTGTACCTGGTATTTTACATATAAACCACGCTGAACACCTCGAATAGTTTCAAGAAAGTAACTTACTCCTGAGTATCTGTTATTCGACATACAAACCATCTTAAACACCTCAATTGGATTCGAGTCTGTAACTTACTCTGCATAGAAAACACCCTGAACACCTCCAATAACTCTGTTATGTAACTCACTTCAAGGTATCTGGTATTCTCTTTATAAACGATCCTGCAACCCTTCATTTGATTCCAGTCTGTACCTCAGTCCCGGGGATCTGTTATTCCTTATGTCGACCACCCTGAACACCTCAATCTGATTTCAGTTTGTAATTCACTCCCAACTATCCGTTATTCTCTCTCCTAACCACCTTAAACCCCTCGATTGGATTCCAGTCCGTAACTTAATTCCCAGCCATCTGTTATTCTCTCTCGAAACAATGCTGAACCTCTTGATTACATTTCACTCTGTAAATGTAAATTCTAGTCCGTAAATAACGCCCGGGATATCTGTTATATTTTGCATAAACCATCTGAACAGTGGAGTAGATTCTAGTCTGTACCTCACTCCTGGGTATCTGTTATTCTATTCAGAAACAAACCTGAACCATGCCACTGGATTCCAGTTGGCAGCTCACTCTCAAATATCTGCACGTGAACCGTCCTGAACGCATCAATTAGATGCCAGTCTGTAACACCCTCCTGCGCATCTGTTATTCTGTATATTAGCCTCCCTAAATATTTCGGATAGATTCCAGTCTGTAACGCAATCCCAGCTATCTGTTAGTCTGTGTGTAAACTACCTGGAACACCTAGATTACAATCCAGTCTGTAGTTTACTCCCAGGTATTTATTATTCTATATATAAACCACCCGGAACACCTCGGTTAGATTCCGGTCTGCAACTTACTCCAGGGTAACTGTTATTCTACATATAAACCACCCCATATCCCTCAATTAGATGACGTTTTGTAACTCATTTCCCTGTGTCTGGTCTTCTGTTTATAAATGATCCTGAAGCCCTTCATTAATTCCAGTCTATTCCAGTCTGTTATTCTGTGTATAAACCATCCTACACCCCTCGATTAGATTCCAGTCAGTAACTAATACCTATTATTCTCTATGTATGCCATCCTGTACATAACGACTGGATTCCAGTCTGTAACTCACATCTGATTATGTGTTATTCTACATATAAACAACGCTGAACTTCCAGTCTGTTACTCACTGCCACGTATCTGTTATTCTGTCTAAAAACTGTCAGAGCCTTCGAGTAGATTCTAGACTGTACTTCACTCCCCCATCCGTGTTATTCTGTGTATAAACCATCCTGAACCCCTTCACTTGATTCCAGTGGGTGCCTCACTCCCAGATATGTGTTATTCTGTACATATAACACCCTAAGCTGAAAATGTGTTGCTGGAAAAGCGCAGCAGGTCAGGCAGCATCCAAGGAACAGGAGAATCGACGTTTCGGGCATAAGCCCTTCTTCAGGGATGCTGCCTGACCTGCTGCGCTTTTCCAGCAACACATTTTTAGCTCTGATCTCCAGCATCTGCAGTCCTCACTTCCTTTCTCCTCGAAGATATAAAACCCTAAGCCCCTCGATGAGATCCAAGCCAGTAACTCACTCCTGGGTTATCTGTTATTCTACATGTCACCTACCCAGATCACCTCAATTAGGTTCCAGTCTGTATCTCATTCCCAAGAATCTGTTTTTCTGTACATAAACCACCTTGAACACCTTGAGTAGACAACAGTCTGTAACTCACCCCACCCCACCCCCACCCCACCCAAGCCGGGTTTCAGCTATTGTGTTTACAGACTGCTCCAAACCCCTCAAAATTAGATTCCAGTCTGTAAATCAGTCTGTTATTTTATATAGCAAACAACTTGTATCCCTCGATTAGATTCCAGTCTCCGACTCTCTCTCAGACATCTGTTATTCTGGATATAAACCACCCTGAACATATTCCAGTTATTTACTGGAACATATACAACACGAACATATTCCAGTTATTTAACTCAGTCCCGCCTAACTGTTATTCCATGTGGAAACCACCCTGACTCACTCGATAAGATTCCAAGCTATAACTAAAAACTAGGTTTCTGCTATTCAGTACATCACCCACACTGAAACTCTCGATTAGCTTTCAATCTGTGACTTAGTCCCGGACATCTGTCATTCTATAGCTAAAATACCACAACCCCCTGGGTCAGATTCCAGTCTGTAACTCATTCCTAGGCACCTGTTTCTTTATAGAAAATCCTGCCAAATCCCTCGATTAGATTCCAGTCTGTAACTCACTCCAAGTACCTGTTACTCTAGATATAAACCATCCCAAATCCCCAAATGAAATTCCAGTCTGTAGCTCACTCCCAGGTATCTATTATTCGATAATTAAATCATCATAAATCCCAGCATTAGATTCCAATCATTAAAATACAATCTCCCAGGTCTCTGTTATCCCATTTTAAACCATTGTGAATGCATCAATTCGTATCCAGTCTGTAACACTTTCCTGGGTCTCTGTTATTCTGTAAGAAATCATCTTGAAAGCCTCAGTTAGATTCCAGTTCGTAACTCACTCCCAGGTATGTGTTACTTTATATATGAAATACTCCGAACCCCTCGATTGGACTTCAGTCTTTAACTCCCACCCAGGTATCGTTTATTCTATATATGATAGAATATGTGGGTGGCACGGTGGCACAGTGGTTAGCACTGCTGCCTCACAGTGCCAGAGACCCGGGTTCAATCCCACCTTCGGGGCGACTGACTGTGTGGAGTTTGCACGTTCTCCCCGTGTCTGCGTGGGTTTCCTCCGAGTGCTCCGGTTTCCTCCCACAGTCACAAAGATGTGCAGGTAGATGAATTGGCCATGCTAAATTGCCCGTGTTGTTAGGTGCGGGGTAAATGTAGGGGTATGGGTGGGTTGCGCTTCGGCGGGTCGGTGTGGACTGGTTGGGCTGAAGGGCCTGTTTCCTCACTGTAAGTAATCTAATCTAATCTAACCATTCAATTGGAGGCACAATATGTTACCAATCGCGGGTATCTGTTATTCTCCATTATAAAAAACCCTGAGCCCCTCGATTAGATTCCAGTTTGTAACTCACTCCCAGGTATCTGTTATTCCATGTATAAACCATGCCGAACCCCTCAATTAGATTCCAGTTCATAACAAACTCCCGGGTATCTGTTATTCTACAATGAAACCACTTGAATCCCTCGATTGCATTCTAGGCTGTAACTCACTCCCGCGCATCTGTTATTCGATGTAAATATCATCCTCAACCCCTCAATGAGATAACCACCTTTAACTCACTCCTGGGTAACTGTTATTCAACACACCCAACGCCTAGACTATCCCGAGTATCTGTTATTCGATATAGAAGTCAACATAAATCCCACCATTAGATTTCATTCTGAAAACAATATCCCAGGCATGTGTTAGTCAATTTTTAAATCATCTGGAGGACCTCAATTAAATTCCAGTCTGAAAGTTAATCCTGCGTAGTTGATATTCTATGTATAAAGGATCTTGACCTGCTCAAATCGATTCCCGTCTGTGACTCCATCCCAAGTAAATGTGATCTTGTATGTAAACCACCTGAACCCCTCGATTAGATTCCAGTCTATAACGCACATCGAGGTATCTGTTATTCTACATATAAACCAACCCGTTACACTCCATTATATTCCAGTCTGTAAGGCACTCCCGGGTTATTCTGTATCTGAACCACCCTGAACCTCTCGATTAGATTCCACTCTGTATCTCACTGCCGGTTATGTGCGATGTATATAAACCACCCTGAACCCATCGATTACATTCCAGTCTCACATCCAGGTGTCTGTTATTCTGTAAATGGACCATCCCGAACCCCTCAATTAGACCCCATCTGTAACTCACACCCGGGTATCTGTTATTCTGTATCGACACGACCC
The DNA here is from genome assembly GCF_037043375.1 of Chiloscyllium plagiosum. Taxonomy (NCBI): domain Eukaryota; kingdom Metazoa; phylum Chordata; class Chondrichthyes; order Orectolobiformes; family Hemiscylliidae; genus Chiloscyllium; species Chiloscyllium plagiosum. Next base: position 40,327,625 of record NW_028270179.1, read on the forward strand.
TGAACCCCTCGATTAGATTCCAGTCTGTAACACACTCAAGGTACCTGTTATTCTAAATACAAACCATCTTGAACACCTCGATTGCATTCCAGTCTGCAACTCCTTCCCAGGAATCTGTCAGTCTGCATATAAAACCTTCGATGAGATTCCAATCTATAATTTATTCCCGGGTGTCTGTTATTCTGTATGTAAACCACCCCAATCCCCTCGATTAGATTCCATTCTATACCTCACTCCTGGATATCTGTTTCTCTGGATAAAAATCCTTCGATTAGATTCCAGTTTATATCTCCCTCCTGGGTATCTGTTATTCTGTATATAAATCACCCTGAACCCCTTGATTAGATTCCAGTCCTTAATGCACTCCGAGCATCTGTTATTCTTTATATAAACCACCCCAAACCCGTCGATTTGTTTCCAGTTTGTAACTCGCTCCCGGGTATATGTTATTCTGTATATAAATCACCTTGCACCCCTCGATTAGATTCCAGTCTGTAACACCCTCCCGGGTATCCGTTATTCTGTATATAAACCACCCTGAACCCCTCGATTAGATTCCAGTCTGTAACTCCCTCCTGGGTATCTGTTATTCTGTATATAAACCACCCCAAACCCCTCGATTAGATTCCAGTCTGTAACTCCCTCTCGGGTATCTGTTATTCTGTATATAAACCACCCCGAACCCCTCGATTAGATTCCAGTCTGTAACACCCTCCCGGGTATCTGTTATTCTGTATATAAATCACCCTGAACCCCTTGATTAGATTCCAGTCCTTAATGCACTCAGAGCATCTGTTATTCTTTATATAAACCACCCCAAACCTGTCGATTTGTTTCCAGTTTGTAACTCGCTCCCGGGTATATGTTATTTTGTATATAAATCACCTTGCACCCCTCGATTAGATTCAAGTTTGTAACTGGCTCTAAGGTAATTATTATTGTATATTTAAAGCAGATTAGATTCCAGTCTATTCTCAGTCTCAGGTATGTGCTATTCTGTCTATAAACCATCCTGAACGCATCGGACAGATTCCAGACTGTAACTCACTCCTGCCTGTATGTTTTTCTATATATATAAAGCACCCCGAACCCCTCGATTAGATTCCAGTCTGTAACTCCCTCCCGGGTATCTGTTATTCTGTATATAAACCACCCCGAACCCCTCGATTAGATTCCAGTCTGTAACTCCCTCCCGGGTATCTGTTATTCTGTATATAAACCACCTCGAACCCCTCGATTAGATTCCAGTCTGTAACTCCCTCCCGGGTAGTTGTTATTCTGAATATAAACCACCCCGAACCCCTCGATTAGATTCCAGTCTGTAACTCCCTCCCGGGTATCTGTTATTCTGTATATAAACCACCCCGAACCCCTCGATTAGATTCCAGTCTGTAACTCCCTCCTGGGTATCTGTTATTCTGTATATAAACCACCCCGAACCCCTCGATTAGATTCCAGTCTGTAACTCCCTCCCGGGTATCTGTTATTCTGTATATAAACCACCCTGAACCCCTCGATTAGATTCTAGTCTGTAACTCCCTCCCGGGTATCTGTTATTCTGTATATAAACCACCCTGAACCCCTTGATTAGATTCTAGTCTGTAAGTCCCTCCCGGGTATCTGTTATTCTGTATATAAACCACCCTGAACCCCGTTTGATTTGTGTCTGTAACTCACTCCTGGATATCTGATATTCATAAAGCATAAAGCACCATAAACACCTACAATAGATTCCAGTCAGTAACTCACTCCCACGTATGTGTTATTTAATGTCTTAACCGCTCCAAACGCCTCGATTTGATTACTGTCTGTACCTCGTTCCTGGGTATCTTTTATTCCACACAAAAAGCAACCCAAACGGCTGGATTAGATTCCAGTCTGTAACTTATTTCTAGTTGTCTGTTATTCTATGTCTAAACTACAACAAATGCCTCAATCAAATTTCCAGTCTGTAACTCTCTCCCGAGAATCTGTTCTTCTGGATGGAAACCATCGCATTCTCCTTGATTAGATTCCAGTCTGTAACTCCCTCCCGGGTATCTGTTATTCTGTATATAAACCACCCTGAACCACTTGACTGAAATCCAGTCTCTACATCACTCCTGGGTATCTGTTATTCTATATACAAACCATCCTGAAACGCTAAATTAAATTCCAGTCTGTAATTTACTCCTGGTTATCCATTACTGTCTGTATAAAATTACCCTGAAATCCTCCATTAGATTCCAAACTGTAACTCAATAGCATTTCTCTTTTATCCGAAATATAATTTACCCCATAACCTTCATTGTATTCCAGTCTGTAACTCACTCCGAGGTATCTGTTATTCCATTTTTATACCATCCTGAATGTTTCAATTAAATTCCATTCTGTAACTCATTACTGGGTACCTGTTATTCTTTGTATAAATCATTTTGAATCCCTGAATTAGATTCCAGTCTGTAATTTACTCCCAGGTATGTGTTTTCTTTATTTTTAAACTACCATGAAAGTCTAGATTAAATTCCCGTCTTTAACGCACGGCCTTTCAATTGTTGTTCTACATATAAACCAGGCTGTACACCTCGATTAGCGTTAACTCTGCAACTATCTCCCAGGCATCTTTTATTCCATACATAAAACACCCTGAATTCTTCGGTTCGATTCCAGGTTGTAACTAAATCCTGCTTATCTGTTATTCTGAACATGAACCACCCTGAACCCCTCGATTAGATTCCAGTTTGTAACTCACTCCCAGGTATCTGTTATTCTGGACATGAACCACCCTGAACCCCTCGATTAGATTCCAGTCTGTAACTCACTCCCGGGTATCTGTTATTCTGTATATAACCCACCCCGAACCCCTCGATTAGATTCCAGTCTGTAACTCACTCCTGGGTATCTGTTATTCTGTATATAAACCACCCCGAACCCCTTGATTAGATTCCAGTCTGTAACTCACTCCCGGGTATCTGTTATTCTGTATATAAACCACCCTGAACCCCTCGATTAGATTCCAGTCTGTAACTCACTCCCGGGTATCTGTTATTCTGTATATAAACCATCCCGAACCCCTCGATTAGATTCCAGTCTGTAACTCACTCCCGGGTATCTGTTATCCGATACATAAAGACAACTGAACCCTTCGATTAAATTCCAATTGTAAATTCAGTCCCGGGTACCTGTCATTCTATACATAAACCCCCCCGAACCCCTCGATTCAATTCCAGGCTGCAACTAAATCCTGGCTATCTGCTATTCTGTACATAAATCACACTAATACCTTCAATTAGATTTCAGTCTCTAACTCACTCCAAGGTGTCTGTTATTCTATATATTAACACCACAAACCCCTGGATTAGATTCTGCTCTAAAAATCATTCCCAGATATCTGTTATTATTTTTGTAACTGCCATGAATTCCTCGATTAGATTAGTCTGTAAATCACTCCCAGATACATGTGATTTTATGTTCCAACCACACTGAAACCCTCGATTTGATTCCAGTCTGAAACCCACTCCCAGGCCCCTATTATTCGACACATAAACCACCCTGAAACTCTTGATCGATTCCACTGGGTAACACACTCCCACATTTATGTTATTCTGTACAAACACCAACCTGAACCCCTCGATTAAATTCCAGTCTGTATCTCATTCCTCGATACCTGTTCTTCCATTCAAAAACAAAATCCTGAAAACTTGAATTGGATTGACGTCTGTAACTCACTCCTGGATAACTGTTATTCTATATACAAACCATCCCAAGTCCCTCGATTAGATTCCAGTCTGTAACTCAATCCTAGGTGTCTGTTTTTCGAGGTATAATACAGCACAAATCCCTGGGCTGATTTCCAGTCTGTGAAGCATTCCTCGATGTCTGTTATTTCATGTCAAAACTGCCCTGAACCCCTCTATTAGATTCCAGTATAAAAGGCATTCCTGGTTGTGTGTAATTTTATATCTATGTATATGTACCTTGAACCCCTCGATTAGATTGCAGTTTGTAAATCACTACTGGTTATCAGTTATTCTGTAGATGAACCAACCCAAACCCATCAATTCGGTACTAGTCTATAACTCACTCCCCGGTAGCTGTAATTTTATAAACAAAACACCTCAAATGCCTGGATTAAATGCCACTCTGCAAATCAATACTGGGTATCTGTTATTTTCTCTCTCAACCACCCTGAATCCCTTAATTAGAATCCAGGCTGTAACTAACTCTCAGCTACAAGTTATTCTGTGAGTAAACGACCCAGAACACCCCGGCTGGATTCCAGTCTGTAACTCACTCATGGGTATCTCTCATTCTGCATATAAACCACCATAACACCATCGATTGTATTCTAGGTCTGCACATCACTCCCAGGTATGTCATATTCTTTAGATAAATCATCTGAAACTCTCGATTAGACTCCAGCCTGTACCACGCACTCAGGAAATACCACCTCGACCCCTCAATTACATTCCGGTCTGTAGCTCACTCCCAGTTCCCTATTATTCTCTATATATAAACTGCCCCGGAAGCACCGAACTCGATTCCATTCAGTACGTCGTACCCAGATATGTGTTATTCTTTACCTAACATACCCTGAAAACCTCGAATGGATTTCAGTCTGTAACTCAATTCTGGACATATCTTATTCGATATCAAAGCTACCTTTGACCCCGCGATTACATTTCAGTCTGAGACTCACATCCGGGTATACATTATTCAATAGATAAATCACCCTGAATCCTTCGATTCGATTCCAGGCTGTAACTAAGTCCTGGCTGTCTGTTATTCTTTCCATAAACCACACTAAAACCTTCGATTAGATTCCAGTCTGTAACTCAGTACCAGGTACCTGTTATTCCATACGTAAACTACCCTGAACCCCCTCGATTAGATTCCAGTCCGTAACTAACTCTCAACAATCTTTTATTCGCTAAATAAAAGACCCTGAACACCTCGCCTGTATTTCAGTCTGTAACTCACTCCTGGTTATCTCTTATTCTACATATAAACCACCACAAAACTTCAATTGTATTCTGCATCTGGACATCACTCCCAGGTGTCTCATATACTTTATATAAATCATCTGAAACCCTCGATTAGATTCCAGGCTCCACCACACTCCCAGAAATCTACCACCCCGAACCCTTAATTAGATTTTGGTCAGCAGTTCGCTCCCGTTACTCTCTTAATTTTTATGTATAAAGCCCCCGGCAGCCTGTGACTCGATTCTAGTCAGTAATTCATTCCCAGATATGTGTTATTCTGCACATAAACCGCCCTGAACACCTCGAAAGGATTTCAGCCTGTACCTCAGTTTTGGATATCTCTTATGCGATTTCGGAACCAGCTTGGATCCCTCGATTATATTTCAGTCTGTAACTCACGCCCGGGAATATGTTGTCCTATACATAAAACACTCTGCGTCCTTCGATTCGATTCCAGGCTGTAACTAAATCCTGGCTGTCTGCTATTCTTTCTATAAACAACATTAAGCCCTTCGATTAGATTCCAGTCTGGAACTCACTCCCGGGTACCTGTAATTCTCCATATAAACCACCCTGAACCCCTCGACTGGTTTCAAGTCTGTAACTCACTCACAGACCCCTATTATTACGATATTTTAAGCGCCCAGAAACTCTTGGCTCGATTCCAGTGGTTAACTCACTCCCATATATGTGTTATTCTGTACATAAACTAACCTGAGCCACTCGATTAAATTCCAGTCTGTAACTCACTCCTGGATCCCTGTCCTTCTTTCCAAAAGCCATCCTGAAAACTTGAAACGGATTGAAGTCTGTAACTCACTCCTGGGCAACTGTTATTGTATATATAAACCACTCTGAAGCCCTCGATTAGATTCCAGTCTGTTACTCCCTCCTGGGTATCTACTTTTTTGCATATAAGCCACCATGAACCCTTCATCTAGATTCCAATCTGCCACTCACTCCAGGGTATCTGTTATTCAAGATAAAACAGACCACAAATCCTTTGTTTGATTTGCAGTCTGTGGAGTATTCCCATATGCCTGTTATTCCATGTTAAAACAACCCTGGAATCCTCGATTAGATTGCAGTTTCTGAATTACTACTGGTTATCTATTTTTCTGTATATATACCAAACCAAACTCCTCGATTAGATTCCAGTCTGTAACTCATACTCGGGTATCTGTTATTCCATATATAAAACACCACAAATCCCTGGATTAGATTCCAGTCTGTAAATCACCTCTGGGTATCTGTTATTCCACGTTTAATCTACCCTGAAAGCCTCAATTAAATTCCATCTGTAACTCACTCCTGGGTATCTCTTATTATACATAGAAACCACCACAAAACCTTCGATTATATTCTGGGTCTGTACCTCACTCCCAGGTATCTCATATACTTTATACAAACCATATTATACCCTCTATTAGCTTCCAGTCTGTACCTCACTCCCAGGAATCTACAACCCCAAAACTTCAATTATGTTCTGGTCTGTAGCTCAGTACCGGTTCTGTATTATTCTATAAATCCCCCTGGAAACCCGGGACTTGATTCCAGTCAGTAATTCATTCCCAGATATGTGTTATTCTGTACGTAATCCACCCTGAACACCTCGAATGGATTTCAGTCTGTAAGTCACTACTGGGTATCCCTTATTCTGTCCCGAAACCACCTTGGACCGCTCAATTACATTCCAGCTTGCAACTCACACCCGGGGATATCTTGTTCTACAGAAAAACCACCCTGAATCCTTCGATTCGATTCCAGGCTGTAACTAATTCCCAGCTGTCTGTTATTCTTTCCATGAACCGCACTAAACACTTCGATTAAATTATAGTCTGTAACCCAACCTTCGTATGTGTTAATCTGCATTTTAAAAAAAATCCTTGCAGCCGTCGATTAGATTCCAGTTTCTAACCGCCTCCCGGGGAGCTGTTGTTCTAAACATAAACCATCCTGAACCCCTCGATTAGATTCCAGTCTGTAACTCCCTCCTGGGTTCCTGTTATTCCATATATTAGCCACACCAAATCCCTCCATTAGATTCCAGTCTGTAACTCCCTCCCGGGTATCTGTTATTCTGTATATAAACCACCCTGAACCCCTCGGTTAGATTCCAGTCTGTAACTCCCTCCCGGGTATCTGTTATTCTGTATATAAACCACCCTGAACCCCTCGGTTAGATTCCAGTCTGTAACTCCCTCCTGGGGTATCTGTTATTCTGTATATAAACCACCCTGAACCCCTCGGTTAGATTCCAGTCTGTAACTCCCTCCCGGGTATCTGTTATTCTGTATATAAACCTCCTTGAACCCCTTGATTAGATTCCAGTCTGTAACTCACTCCCGGGTACATTATTCTGTACAGAAACCCCCCCGAACCCCTCGATTAGATTCCGGTCTGTAACTCCCTCCCGGGTATCTGTTATTCTGTATATAAACCACCCTGAACCCCTCGGTTAGATTCCAGTCTGTAACTCCCTCCCGGGTATCTGTTATTCTGTATATAAATCACCCTGAACCCCTCGGTTAGATTCCAGACTGTAACTCCCTCCCGGGGTATCTGTTATTTTGTATATAAATCATCCTGAACCCCTCGGTTAGATTCCAGTCTGTAACTCCCTCCCGGGTATCTGTTGTTCTGTATATAAACAACCCTGAACCCCTTGATTAGATTCTAGTCTGTAAGTCCCTCCCGGGTATCTGTTATTCTGTACAGAAACCCCCCCCTAACCCCTCGATTAGATTCCGGTCTGTAACTCACTCCCGGGTATCTGTTATTCTGTATATAAACCCCCCCGAACCCCTCGATTAGATTCCAGTCTGTAACTCACTCCCGGGTATCTGTTATTCTGTAAATAAAACCCCCCGAACCCCTCGATTAGATTCCTGTCTGTAACTCACTCCCGGGTATCTGTTATTCTGTATATAAACCACCCCGAACCCCTCGATTAGATTCCAGTCTGTAACTCACTCCCGGGTATCTGCTATTCTGTATATAAACACCCCCCCCCCCACCCCGAATCCCTCGATTAGATTCCAGTCTGTAACTCCCTCCTGGATACCTGTTCTTCCATCCAAAAAACGTCCTGAAAACTTGAATTGAATTGAAGTCTGTAACTCATTCCTTTGTATCTGCTGTTCTGTATAAATATCACCCTGAGCAATTTAAATCAATTGCAAGCTGTAACCCACTCCTGGATATCTCTTATTCCATTATTAAACCTCACTGAACAACTCGATTGAGGTCTTGGCTGTAACTAACCCCAGTATATGTATTATTCCATATCAAAACCGCACCGAACCGCTCAATTAGATTCCAGTCCTTCACTCATTCCCGGGTGTCTGTTATACTATATTTAAACCACCCCAAACCCCTCTTGCATTCCAGTCCATAGATCACTCCCGCCAATCTGTTTTTCTATATATAATCTACTCTGAACACCTCGATTGAACTCCAGTCTGTAACTCGCTCCTGGATCCCTCTCCTTCCATTCAAACACCATCCTGAAAACTTGAAATGGAATGAAGTCTGCACCTTACTCCTGGGTAACTGTTACTGTATATGTAAGCCACCCTGAACACTTCATTTAGATTCCAATTTGTCACTCACTCCCGGGTATCTGTTATACCAGATATCATAGAGCACAAATCTCAGGTTTGATTTGCAGTCTGTGGAGCATTCCCAGATACCTGTTATTCCATGTTAAAATTACCCTGGAACCCACGATTAGTTTCCAGATTCTATATCACGACTGGTTATCTGTTTTCCTGTATGTAAACCAAACTAAACTCCTCAATCAGATTCCAATCTGTAACTCACTGTCGAGTATATGTCATTCCATATATAAAACACCACAAATTCCTGGATTAGATTCCAGTCTGTAACTCCCTCCCGGGTATGTTATTCTGTACAGAAACCCCCTTGAATTCCTTAATTAAATCCCAGTCTCGAACTCACTCCTTGATACCTGTTCTTCCATCCAAAAACTATCCTGAAAACTTGAATTGAATTGAAGTCTGTAACTCATTCCTTTGTATCTGTTGTTCCATATAAAAACCACCCTGAGCAATTCAAATCGATTGCAGGATGTAACCTACTCCTGGATATCTCTTACTCTATTATTAAACCTCATTGAACACATCGATTGAAGTCAAGTCTGTAATTAACCCCTGAAAATCTGTTATTCTGTATCGAAACCATACCAAACCGCTCGTTTATATTCCAGTCCTTAACTCACTCCCGGGTATCTGTTATTCTATATATAAACCACCCCTAGCTCCTGGACTATATTCCGGTCCATAACTCACTCCTGCCAATCTCATTTTCTGCATATCATCTATCCTGAACTCCTCGATTAGATTTCTGTCTTTAACTCACTCCTGGGTGTCTGTTATTCTATATACATATAACATCACAAATCATTGGATTAGATTCGAATCTGTACATCATTCCTGGGTATCTATTATTCCATGTTTAAACTGCTCTGAACGCCTCAACCAAATTCCATCTGTAACTCACTTGCAGGTATCTGTTATTTTCTTTATAACCCACCCTGAACACCTTGCTTGATTAGATTCCAATCTGTAACTCACTCTCAGCTACCTGTTCATCTGCACATAAACGACCCTGAACACCTAAGTTGGATTCCAGTCTGTAAGTTGCACCTGGATATTCTGTATCTAACCTATTATACTCATAATTCACCACAAAACCCTTGATTATATTCTGGGTGTGCACCTCACTCCCAGGTATCTCATATTCTTTAAATAAACCCCTCGATTAGATTCCACTCTTTAACTCACTCCCAGGAATCTGTTATTCTCTACACAAACCACCCCAAACCCCTCGATTAGAGTCCAGTCTGTACATCGCTCCCAGGTTTCTGTTATTTTGTATATAAATCATCCTGAAAGTTTTGATTAGATACCAATCTGTAACCCATTCCTAGGTTTTTGTTGTTTCATATGCATAAACTATTGCGAACTCCTAGAATTGATTCCAGTCTGTAACTCAGTCCTGGGTATCTGTTATCCTGTATAGCACCATCCCAAATACTCAGCTTTCTCTCTCTGTCATTTGAAACCTGTCCTGAGCTGCTGATAACTTTGCCCTCAGTTTTGTATCCCTTTGTTCAGTGCTCTGTTTGCACGTACCTCAGTGCAGTGTTAACAGCTGATCCCCTCCGACCTCACACCAGCCGTATCTGAGAGAGTGCAAAGGACAGGGAGGCCTGTGTTTTATGTTGTCTGACACAGCTCACTGGGCCCCAGCCTAAACCACATGCCTGAGTGCTTTCACTTTGGTCTGGTGTGACAGTAAGTGTCATTTCTCAACAGAAATGAGTTCTGCCAGATGACAGAGTGTCACTGACTCTCAGCACACTGTCCAGCACAAAGCTTGTGCAACCCCCCTGCGATATTTAATCTTGCTGCCTGGTGTCTTTCATCTCCCAAACTGTGCCCATTGGATTGTACTGCCGTCCGCTAACAATAGGGGGCAGAAGTGTGTGGGGAGACAAGGAAGAGCTCACTGGAACTGTGAGGATGGGAAGGATTGTTCTCTCAGTTGGAAAACATATATCCCAATGGATCCAAAACACTTCCCATTCACTCCCACTCTCCACAGTCCCAATGGATCCAAAACCCTTCCCATTCACTCCCACTCTACGTCATCCCAATGTTCCCCAAACCCCTTCTCATTTACTTCCGCCCTCCACTGTCTGAATGAATCCAAACTCCTTCCCATTCACTACCAGATGACAGATTCCAAAATGGGTCAGTTCCCAATCACTCCCACTTTACACCATCCCAATACACCCAAACCCCTCCTTTCCCACTCCCACTCTATGCAATTGCACTGGACCCAAACTCCGTCCCGTTGACTCACGCTCGACACTGTCCCAATGGACTCCACCTCCTTCCCGTTCATTCCCACTCTACACTATTCCAATGGATACAAAACCCTTTCAGTTCACTCCCACTCTACGTCATCCCAATGTTTCCCAAACGCCTTCTCAGTTACTTCCGATCTACACTGTCCGAATGAATCCAAACTCCTTCCCATTCACTACCACATGACAGATTCCAAAATGGACCAGCTCCCAATCACTCCCACTTTACACCATCCCAATGCACCCAAACCCTTCCTTTCCCACTCCCACTCTGTGCGATTGCAACGGGCCAAAACTCATTCCCGTTGACTCACGCTCGACACTGTCCCAGTGGACACAAGCCCCTTCCCTTTCACTCCCGCTTTACATATCCCAATAGATTCAAACTCCTGCTCTACTCTATCCCAATGATCGCCAAACACCTTCCGATTCACATCCACGCTACTCCATCCTCATGGACCCCAGCCCCATCCCATTAATTCCCACTCTGCACCGTCCCAATGGACTCAACCTCCTTCCCATTCACTCCCACTCCCAATCAAGATATACAAGTGGAGTTTGATTGTGGTTATGTGTGGGCGTCCCTGTCTGGGCCCAACATTTATTTCACCATCCCTAGTTGCACAACTTGAGAAAGTGGGGGTGAGCCGCCATATTGAACCACTGCAGTCTCCGTGCTGTGGAGTAGACCCACAATGCCCCTGAGGGAGGGGAATCCCAGGATTCTGACCCAGCAACACTGAGGGAATGGCCAATATATTTCCAAGTGGGGGACGCTGAGGGACTGGGAGGTGGAACTTGCAGGGGAGCTGGTGTTCCCCTGTATCTGCTGTCCCTTGTCCTTCCAGATGGAAGTAGCCGTGAGGTTTGGAAGCTGTTGTCTATGGATCTCAATTGAGTTTTAGCAGTGGGTCTTGTAGACGGTACACCCTGCTGCTGCTGAGCATCGGTGGGGTGGGTAGGAATGGGATGTGATGCCACACAATTTGAAAATTGCCATTAGCTCTCGACAGCGGGAAGGTATACACCACAGGGCTCTGACTGTGGGAGCGTTGCACGTCCAATTCATAAAGGAGTGATAATCTGAAATACAAAGAAACATCCGAGCTGCACCGAAGCATGGCTCAGAGGTGTCGAATTCACTGAAACAAAACACCAACCACAAGAGAAGCTGTTGCACATCACAAATTAAAAAAAAAATGCCCACGGAACACTGAAGAGGATTCTTAAAATACCCCCTCTCTCTGAGAGATGTGTGTAAACTGGCTGGTGTCTCTCAGTCCCCTCTCTCTCTCTCTCAGGGAGATATCTGTACACTGACTGGTGTCCCTCAGTCCCCTCTCTCTGAGAGATGTGTGTAAACTGACTGGTGTCCCTCAGTCCCCTCTCTCTCTCTCTCTCAGGGAGATATCTGTACACTGACTGGTGTCTCTCAGACCCCCCTCTCTCTCTCAGGGAGATATCTGTACACTGACTGGTGTCTCTCAGTCCCCTCTCTCTCAGGGAGATATCTGTACACTGACTGGTGTCTCTCAGTTCCCTCTCTCTCTCTCAGGGAGATATCTGTACACTGACTGGTGTCTCTCAGTCCCCTCTCTCTCTCAGGGAGATATCTGTACACTGACTGGTGTCTCTCAGTCCCCTCTCTCTCTCTCAGGGAGATATCTGTACACTGACTGGTGTCTCTCAGTCCACTCTCTCTCTCTCAGGGAGACATCTGTACACTGACTGGTGTCTCTCAGTTCCCTCTCTCTCTCAGGGAGATATCTGTACACTGACTTATGTCTCTCAGTCCCCACTCTCTCTCTCTCAGGGAGATATCTATCCACTGACTGGTGTCTCTCACTCCCCTCTCTCTCTCTCAGGGAGATATCTGTACACTGACTGGTGTCTCTCAGTCCCCTCTCTCTCTCTCAGGGAGATATGTGTACACTGACTGGTGTCTCTCAGTCCCCTCTCTCTCTCACTGAGATATCTGTCCACTGACTTATGTCTCTCAGTCCCCTCTCTCTCTCTCTCTCAGGGAGATATCTTTACACTGACTGGTGTCTCTCAGTCCCCTCTCTCTCTCTCTCAGGGAGATATCTGTACACTGACTGGTGACTCTCAGTCCCCTCTCTCTCTCTCTCTCAGGGAGATATCTGTACACTGACTGGTGTCTCTCAGTCCTTTCTCTCTCTCAGGGAGATATCTATACACTGAATGATGTCTCTCAGGCCCCCCTCTCTCTCTCAGGGAGACATCTGTACACTGACTGGTGTCTCTCAGTCCCCTCTCTCAGGGAGATATGTGTACACTGACTGGTGTCTCTCAGTCCCCTCTCTCTCACAGGGAGATATCTGTACACTGACTGGTGCCTCTCAGTCCCCTCTCTCTCTCGGGGAGATATCTGTACACTGACTGGTGTTTCTCAGTCCCCCCTCTCTCTCTCTCAGGGAGATATCTGTACACTGACTGGTGCCTCTCAGTCCCCTCTCTCCCTCAGGGAGATATCTGTACACTGACTGGTGCCTCTCAGTCCCCTCTCTCTCTCGGGGAGATATCTGTACACTGACTGGTGTTTCTCAGTCCCCCCTCTCTCTCTCTCAGGGAGATATCTGTACACTGACTGGTGTCTCTCAGTCCCCTCTCTCTCTCTCTCAGGGAGATATCTGTACTCTGACTGGTGTCTCTCAGTCCCCTCTCTCTCTCTCTCAGGGAGATATCTGTACACTGACTGGTGTCTCTCAGTCCCCTCTCTCTCTTTCAGGGAGATATCTGTACACTGACTGGTGTCTCTCAGTCTCCCCCTAACTCTGAGGGAGATATCTGTACACTGACTGGTGTCTCTCAGTCCCCGCTCTCTCTCTCTCAGGGAGATATCTGTACACTGACTGGTATCTCTCAGTCCCCTCTCTCTCTCTCAGGGAGATATCTGTACACTGACTGGTGTCTCTCAGTCCCCTCTGTCTCTCTCAGGGAGATATCTGTACACTGACTGGTGTCTCTCAGTCCCCTCTCTCTCAGCAAGATATCTGTACACTGACTGGTGTCTCTCAGACCCCGCTCTCTCTCTCTCAGGGAGATATCTGTACACTGACTAGTGTCTCTCAGTCCCCGCTCTCTCTCTCTCTCAGGGAGATATCTGTACACTGACTGGTGTCTCTCAGTCCCCTCTCTCTCTTTCAGGGAGATGTCTGTACACTGACTGGTGTCTCTCAGTCCCCCCTCTCTCTGAGGGAGATATCTGTACACTGACTGGTGTCTCTCAGTCCCCTCTCTCTCAGGGAGATATCTGTACACTGACTGGTGTCTCTCAGTCCCCTCTCTCTCTCTCTCTCTCTGGGAGATATCTGTACACTGACTGGTGTCTCTCAGTCCTTTCTCTCTCTCAGGGAGATATCTGTACACTGACTGGTGTCTCTCAGTCCCCTCTCTCAGGGAGATATCTGTAGACTGACTGGTGTCTCGCAGTCCCCTCTCTCAGGGAGATATCTGTACACTGACTGGTGTCTCTCAGTCCCCGCTCTCTCTCTCTCAGGGAGATATCTGTACACTGACTGTTATCTCTCAGTCCCCTCTCTCTCTCAGGGAGATATCTGTACACTGACTGGTGTCTCTCAGTCCCCTCTCTCAGGGAGATATCTGTACACTGACTGGTGTCTCTCAGTCCCCTCTCTCTCTCAGCAAGATATCTGTTCACTGACTGGTGTCTCTCAGTCCTCGCTCTCTCTCTCTCAGGGAGATATCTGTACACTGACTGGTGTCTCTCAGTCCCCTCTCTCTCTCTCTCAGGGAGATATCTGTACACTGACTGGTGTCTCTCAGTCCCCTCTCTCTCTCTCTCAGGGTGATATCTGTACACTGACTGGTGTCTCTCAGTCCCCTCTCTCTCTCTCAGGGAGATATCTGTACACTGACTGGTGTCTCTCAGTCCCCTCTCTCTCTCTCTCTCAGGGAGATATCTGTACACTGACTGGTGCCTCTCAGTCCCCTCTCTCTCTAAGGGAGATATCTGTACACTGACTGGTGCCTCTCAGTCCCCTCTCTCTCTCGGGGAGATATCTGTACACTGACTGGTGCCTCTCAGTCCCCCCTCTCTCTCTCAGGGAAATATCTGTACACTGACTGGTGACTCTCAGTCCCCTCTCTCTCAGGGTGATATCTATACACTGGCTGGTGTCTCTCAGTACCCTGTCTCTTTCTCTGAGGGAGATGGTGTACACAAACTGGTGTCACTCAGTCCCCGCTCTGTCTCTCTCAGGGAGATATCTGTACACTGACTGGTGATTCTGAATAACGCCTCTGAATTTCAGGGAAATAGCAATGCACTGTCTGGTGTCTCTCATGCCCACTGTCTCTCTCTCTCAGGGAGATATATGTACTCTGAGTGGTGACTGTCAGTCCCTATTAACACTCTCTCAGGCAGACATCTGTTCACTGACTAGTGTCTCTAAATCACCCCTCTCCCTCACGGAGATATCTGCGCACTGACCGATGTCTTTCAGCTGCTTCCATCTCTCTCTATCAGATAGTTATCTGTACAGTGGCTAGCGTCTCTGAGTCCCCTGCTTCCCTCTTGTAGTTATCTACAGACTGACTGGTTTATCTCAGTCCGCTCACACCCTCTCTCTCAGAGAGCTATCTGTGCACTGACGGGTGTTTCTTAGACGCCCCCTCTCTCTCAGGTAGATATCTGTGCATTGACTGTCCACACTCATTCCTAATCTCACTGTCTTTCTCTCTCTCTCTCTCTCTCTCTCTGTCTCTCTCTCTCTCAGGGAGATATTTGGAAACTGACTAGTGTCTCTCAGTCTCCTCAGTCGATCTGTCGCAGCGACATATATGTACACTGACTGGTGTCTCTCAGAACCCTATCTCATGGAGATATCTGTGCACTGGCTGGTCTCTATCATAACCCTCTCTCTGTCTCTCAGGCACATTGACTGATGTCACTCAGTCCACACTCTCTCTCAAGGAGATATCTGCACACTCACTGACACCATTCAGTACCCTCACTCTCTCTCAGGAATATATCTGGACACTGACTGGTGACTCTCACTCACCCTCTCTCTCTGTCTCTGTCTCTCCCACTCTCTCTCTATCTCTCTCTCAGGGAGATATCTGTGCACTGACTGGTGTCCCTCACTCACCCACTCTCTCTCTCACTGTCTCCCTATCTCTCTCTCAGAAAGATATCTGTACATGGACTGGTGTCTCTCAGCCCTCTTTCTCTGTCTCTCACTCTCTCTCTCTCTATCTCTCTATCTCTCTTTCGCTCTCCAGCTCTCAGAGAGTTATCTGTGCACTGACTGGTGTCTCTCAGTCCCTTCTCTCTCACCCTCAGAAAGAAGTGTGCACGGACTGCTGTTTCTCAGTCTACCCCCACTCCACCTCTGTCTCTCTCTCTCTCTCTCTGTATCTCTCAGGGAGATATCTGAACACTGACTGGTGTCTCTCAGTCCCCTCTCTCTCTCAGGGAGATATCTATACACTGACAGGTGTCTCTCAGTCCCCTCTCTCTCAGGGAGATATCTATACACTGACCGGTGTCTCTTACTCCCCCCTCCCTCTCTCAGGGAGATATCTGTACACTGACTGGTGTCTCTTAGTCCCCCCCCTCTCTCTCAGGGAGATATCTGTACACTGACTGGTGTCTCTCAGTCCCCTGTCTCTCACTGAGATATCTGTCCACTGACTTATGTCTCTCAGTACCCACTCTCTCTCAGGGAGATATCTATACACTGACTGGTGTCTCTCACTTCCCCCTCTCTCTCTCAGGGAGCTATCTTTACACTGTCTGGTGTCTCTCAGTCCCCTTTCTCTCTCTATCAGGGAGATATCTGTACACTGACTGGTGTCTCTCAGTCCCCCCTCTCTCTCTCTCAGGGAGATATCTGTACACTGACTGGTGTCTCTCAGTCCTCTCTCTCTCTCTTTCTCTCTCAGGGAGATATCTGTACACTGACTGGTGTCTCTCAGTCCTTTCTCTCTCTCTCAGGGCGATATCTATACACTGAATGTTGTCTCTCAGGCCCCCCTCTCTCTCTCAGGGAGACATCTGTACACTGACTGGTGTCTCTCAGTCCCCTCTCTCTCAGGGAGATATGTGTACACTGACAGGTGTCTCTCAGGCCCCTCTCTCTCACAGGGAGATATCTGTACACTGACTGGTGCCTCTCAGTCCCCTCTCTCTCTCAGGGAGATATCTGTACACTGACTGGTGCCTCTCAGTCCCCCCCCCTCTCTCTCGGGGAGATATCTGTACACTGACTGGTGACTCTCAGTCCCCTCTCTCTCAGGGTGATATCTATACACTGGCTGGTGTCTGTCAGTACCCTGTCTCTTTCCCTGAGGGAGCTGGTGTACACAGACTGGTGTCACTCAGTCCCCGCTCTCTCTCTCTCAGGGAGATATCTGTACACAGGCTGGTGTCTCTCAGTCCCCTCTCTCTCTCTCAGGAAGATATCTGTACACTGACTGGTGTCTCTCAGTCCCCTCTCTCTCTCACGGAGATATCTGTACACTGACTGGTGTCTCTCAGTCCCTTCTCTCTCTGAGGGAGATATCTGTACACTGACTGGTGTCTCTCAGTCCCCTCTCTCTCAGGGAGATATCTGGACACTGACTGGTGTCTCTCAGTCCCCCCTCTCTCTCAGGGAGATATCTGTACACTGACTGGTGTCTCTCAGTCCCCTCTCTCTCTCTCAGCGAGATATCTGTACACTGACTGGTGTCTCTCAGTCCCCGCTCTCTCTCTCTCTTAGGGAGATATCTGTACACTGACTGGTGTCTCTCAGTCCCTGCTCTCTCTCTCAGGGAGATATCTGTACACTGACTGGTGTCTCTCAGTCCCCTCTCTCTTTCAGGGAGATATCTGTCCACTGACTGGTGTCTCTCAGTCCCCTCTCTCTCAGGGAGATGTCTGTACACTGACTGGTGTCTCTCAGTCCCCGCTCTTCTCTCTCAGGCCGATAACTGTACACTGACTGGTGTCTCTCAGTCCCCTCTCTCTGTCTCAGGGAGATATCTGTACACTGACTGGTGTCACTCAGTCCCCTCTCTCTCAGGGAGATATCTGTACACTGACTGGTGTCTCTCAGTCCCCTCTCTCTCTCAGGGAGATATCTGTACACTGACTGGTGTCTCTCAGTCCCCTCTCTCTCTCTCAGGGAGATATCTGTACACTGACTGGTGTCTCTCAGTCCCCTCTCTCTCTCTCAGGGAGATATCTGTACACTGACTGGTGTCTCTCAGTCCCCTCTCTCTCAGGGAGATATCTGTCCACTGACTGGTGTCTCTCAGTCCCCTCTCTCTTTCAGGGAGATATCTGTACACTGACTGATGTCACTCAGTCCCCTCTCTCTCTCTCAGGGAGATATCTGTACACTGACTGGTGATTCTGAATAACGCCTCTGAATTTCAGGGAAATAGCAATGCACTGTCTGGTGTCTCTCATGTCCACTGTCTCTCTCTCTCAGGGAGATATATGTACTCTGAGTGGTGACTGTCAGTCCCTATTAACACTCTCTCAGGCAGACATCTGTTCACTGACTAGTGTCTCTAAATCACCCCTCTCCCTCACGGAGATATCTGCGCACTAACCGATGTCTCTCAGCTGCTTCCATCTCTCTCTGTCAGATAGTTATCTGTACACTGGCTAGCGTCTCTGAGTCCCCTGCTTCTCTCTAGGAGATATCTACAGACTGACTGGTTTATCTCAGTCCGCTCACACCCTCTCTCTCAGAGAGCTATCTGTGCACTGACGGGTGTGTCTCAGTCCCCCCTCTCTCTCTCAGAGAGATATCTGTACACTGGCTGGTTTCTGTCAGTACCCCCTCTCTATCTCTCAGGGAGATAGTGTACACTGACTGGTGTCACTCAGTACGCCCCCCCCTCTCTCTCTCTCTCAGAGAGATATCTCCACACAGACTGATGTCACTCAGTCCCCACACTCTATCTCTCATGGAGAAATCTGCCCAATGACTGGTTCCTGTCTGTCTCCTCTCTCTCTCTCTCCTTCTCTCTCTCTCTCTTGATCCCTCTCTCAGGGACATATCTGTACACTGACTGATGTCTCTCAGTCCTCTCTCTCTCTTTCTCTCTTTGTCCTTATTTCTCTCTCTCTCCCCTTCTCTCTCAGTCCCCACCCTCCCTCTCTCTTTCTCTCTTGTGTCTTTATTTCTACCACCCTCGCTCATTCTCTCCCTCTCTCTCTCTCGCTTAGGGAGTTATCTATATACTGACTAATGGCTCCCAGTTCACTTGCTCTCTCTGTCTGCGTGGGCTTCCTCCAGGTGCTCCGGTTTCCTCCCACAGTCCAAAAATGTGCAGGTCAGGGTGAATTGGCCATGCTAAATTGCCCGTAGTGTTAGGTGCAGGGGTAAATGTAGGGGAATGGATCTGGGTGGGTGCCCTTCGGCGGGTCGTTGTGGACTTGTTGGGCCGAAGGGCCTGTTTCCACACTGTAAGTAATCTAATCTAATCTAATCATATATGTACACTGCTGGTGACACTGAATAAACACTCTCAATTCCAGGGATATATCAATCCACTGTCTGGTGACTCTCATATCCACTCTCTCTCTCTCTCTCTCTCTCTCTCTCTCTCTCTATCTCTCTATCTCTCTATCTCTCTATCTCTCTATCTCTCTATCTCTCTATCTCTCTCTCTCTCTATCTCTCTATCTCTCTATCTCTCTATCTCTCTATCTCTCTCTCTCTATCTCTCTCTCTCTCTCTCTCTCTCTCTCTATCTCTCTCTCTCTCTCTCTCTCTCGCTCTCTCTTTCAGGGAGATATATGTACACTGAGTGGTGCCTCTCAGTCCCTATTAACTCTCTATCAGACAGACAACTCCACACTGACTGGTGTCTCTCAGTCAGCCCTCTCTCTCAAGGAGATATCTGCACACTGACCGGTGTCTCTCGGTTCCCTCTCTGGGAAATAAGAAATGTAGTTTTCTGCAGGCGTTATAGAAATGTAATTGTTGTAAGTGCTAGTGGAGTGTAATTCCTGTAGATGGGGGAGGGGTGAGACATTATACAAACGGTCATGGAATTCCTGTAGCATGTAATATACTTAAGGCTATGACTTTGATGAATGTAGGGGGTCTTTTAAAGAAGCAGTTTTAAAGAAAATAGTTTTAAGCTAAGAAATCACTATGGAGTGTTGTAGCTGACCACAAAAAAAAAGTAAGGGTATTTTCACAATAAAGCTTCTAGTAACAGAACAAGGAATGCAGACATCCAAGGATACAGACAGCCTGGTACATAGATAAGGAAAGGGAAAAACAAATGAAGTAATTATCTTAAGGTTAGTCCAAATAAGGGAATGAAATGAAATAAATGATTATGATAGAGTAAGAACAGGAAAAAATGGATGTGAACCTGCAACACACAAACAGTACAAAAATGATTGTATAACTGATATATGCGCACTTTTTACCAGGCCAGCGGGGTGCCTGGACTTGCAAGTTTGTAATAAATTGTCCTTGTTTCCATGGTTTTGTCTCCGGCTGATTTATAAGTGAGTTTTGTTTCGAACAATTTGGGGGCTCGTCCGGGATCCAAAACTCCGATCGCTCGACACTCTTGGGACGACGTGGGGAGGTGCACCTCGCCGATTTCGGCGATCTCTGACTCCGTTGTTTGCCGTTTGTGGTTTGGGTGAGTATGATCCAGACTGGGAGACCCTGGAAACAAGGAGTGCTTTTGCAGTGACCATAAGAGCTGCAGTGGGTTTACAGTGACTAGACCCGCACCATCCCCTGCAAGTGCAATAAATGCAAAACGTGCGCCCACACCTCCCCCCTTCCTAACCTAAAATCTACTTCCTGACCTCTCCGCCCGAACCCCACTCTGGCCTATCACCCACACCTTGACCTCCTTTCACCTATTGCATTTCCAACATCCCTCCCCCAAGTCCCTCCTCCCTACATTATATCTTAGCCTGCTGGACACACTTACCTCATTCCTGAAGAAAGACTTATGCTTGAAACGTCGATTCTCCTGTTCCTTGGAAGCTGCCTGACCTGCTGCGAATTTTCCAGCAACACATTTTCAGCTCTGATCTCCAGCATCTGCAGTCCTCACTTTCTCCTCCTTTTACAGTGACCATAAGAGCTGCAGTGGTTTTACAGTGACCATAAGAGCTGCAGTGATTTTACAGTGACCATAAGAGCTCTGGGGGTTTTACAGTGACTATAAGAGCTGTAGGGGTTTTACAGTGACCATAAGAGCAGTAAGGGTTTTACAGTGACCAAAGGAGCAGTAGGGGATTTACATTGACCATAAGAGCTGTAGGGGGTTTGCAGTGACCATAAGAGCTGCAGTGGTTTTACAGTGACCATAAGAGCAGTAAGGGTTTTACAGTGACCAAAGGAGCAGTAGGGGATTTACATTGACCATAAGAGCTGTAGGGGGTTTGCAGTGACCATAAGAGCTGCAGTGATTTTACAGTGACCATAAGAGCTCTGGGGGTTTTACAGTGACCATAAGAGCTGTAGGGGTTTTACAGTGACCATAAGAGCTGTAGGGGTTTTACAGTGACCAAAAGAGCTGTAGGGGTTTTACAGTGACCATAAGAGCTGCAGTGGTTTTACAGTGACCATAAGAGATCTGGGGGTTTTACAGTGACTATAAGAGCTGCAGTGGTTTTACAGTGACCATATGAGCTGTAGTGATTTTACAGTGACCATAAGAGATCTGGGGGTTTTACAGTGACTATAAGAGCTGTAGTGGTTTTACAGTGACCATAGGAGCTGTAGTGGTTTTACAGTGACCATAAGAGCTGCAGGGGTTTTCCAGTGACCAGAAGAGCTGCAGTGGTTTTACAGTGACCATAAGAGCTGCAGTGGTTTTACAGTGACCATAAGAGCTGCAGTGGTTTTGCAGTGACCATAGGAGCTGTAGTGGTTTTGCAGTGACCATAAGAGCTGTAGGGGTTTTACAGTGACCATAAGAGCTGCAGTGATTTTACAGTGACCATAAGAGCTGCAGTGGTTTTACAGTGACCATAAGACCTGTAGGGGTTTTACAGTGACCATAAGAGCTGTCGGGGTTTTACAGTGACCATTAGAGCTGTAGGGGTTTTACAGTGACCATAAGAGCTGGAGGGGTTTTACAGTGACCATAAGAGCTGCAGTGGTTTTACAGTGACCATAAGAGCTGCAGGGGCTTTTCAGTGACCATAAGAGCTGCAGGGGTTTTACAGTGACCATAAGAGCTGTCGTGGTTTTATAGTGACCATAAGAGCTGCAGTGGTTTTACAGTGACCATAAGAGCTGTAGGGGTTTTACAGTGACCATAAGAGCTGCAGTGGTTTTACAGTGACCATAAGAGCTGTAGCGGTTTTGCAGTGACCATAAGAGCTGCAGTGGTTTTACAGTGACCATAAGAGCTGCAGGCGTTTTAAAGTGACCATAAGAGCTGTCGTGGTTTTACAGTGACCATAAGAGCTGCCGTGGTTTTACAGTGACCAAAGGAGCTGTAGGGGTTTTCCAGTGACCATAAGAGCTGCAGTGGTTCTACAGTGACCAAAGGAGCTGTAGTGGTTTTACAGTGACCATAAGAGCTGAAGGGGTTTTACAGTGACCATAAGAGCTGTCGTGGTTTTACAGTGAACATAAGGGCTGTAGTGGTTTGACAGTGACCATAAGAGCTGAAGGGGTTTTACAGTGACCATAAGAACTGTAGGGGTTTGACAGTGACCATAAGAGCTGTAGCGGTTTGACAGTGACCATAAGAGCTGAAGGGGTTTTACAGTGACCATAAGAGCTGTAGGGGTTTGACAGTGACCATAAGAGCTGTAGGGGTTTTACAGTGACCATAAGGGCTGTAGGGGTTTGACAGTGACCATAAGAGCTGTAGCGGTTTGACAGTGACCATAAGAGCTGAAGGGGTTTTACAGTGACCATAAGAGCTGTAGGGGTTTGACAGTGACCATAAGAGCTGAAGGGGTTTTACAGTGACCATAAGAGCTGTAGCGGTTTGACAGTGACCATAAGAGCTGTAGCGGTTTGACAGTGACCATAAGAGCTGAAGGGGTTTTACAGTGACCATAAGAGCTGTAGGGGTTTGACAGTGACCATAAGAGCTGTAGCGGTTTGACAGTGACCATAAGAGCTGAAGGGGTTTTACAGTGACCATAAGGGATGTAGGGGTTTTACAGTGACCATAAGAGCTGCAGTAGTTTTACAGTGACCATAAGAGCTGCAGGTGTTTTACAGTGACCATAAGGGCTGTAGGGGTTTTACAGTGACCATAAGAGCTGCAGGGGTTTTACAGTGACCATAAGAGCTGAAGGGGTTTTGCAGTGACCATAAGAGCTGTAGTGGTTTTACAGTGACCATAAGAGCTGTAGTGGTTTTATAGTGACCATAAGAGCTGCAGGGGTTTTACAGTGACCATAAGAGCTGCAGTAGTTTTACAGTGACCATAAGAGCTGAAGGGGTTTTGCAGTGACCATAAGAGCTGTAGTGGTTTTACAGTGACCATAAGAGCTGTAGTGGTTTTACAGTGACCATAAGAGCTGTAGGGGTTTGACAGTGACCATAAGAGCTGCAGTAGTTTTACAGTGACCATAAGAGCTGAAGGGGTTTTACAGAGACCATAAGAGCTGTAGGGGTTTGACAGTGACCATAAGAGCTGCAGTAGTTTTACAGTGACCATAAGAGCTGAAGGGGTTTTACAGTGACCATAAGAGCTGAAGGGGTTTTACAGTGACCATAAGAGCTGTAGTGGTTTTACAGTGACCATAAGAGCTGTAGGGGTTTTACAGTGACCATAAGAGCTGTAGGGGTTTGACAGTGACCATAAGAGCTGCAGTAGTTTTACAGTGACCATAAGAGCTGAAGGGGTTTTACAGTGACCATAAGAGCTGAAGGGGTTTTACAGTGACCATAAGAGCTGATGGGGTTTTGCAGTGATCATAAGAGCTGCAGCGGTTTTACAGTGACCATAAGAGCTGTAGTGGTTTTACAGTGACCATAAGAGCTGTTGGGGTTTTACAGTGACCATAAGAGCTGTAGTGGTTTTACAGTGACCATAAGAGCTGAAGGGGTTTTACAGTGACCATAAGAGCTGTAGGGGTTTTACAGTGACCATAAGAGCTGTAGTGATTTTATAGTGACCATAAGAGCTGCAGGGGTTTTACAGTGACCATAAGAGCTGTAGGGATTTTGCAGTGACCATAAGAGCAGTAGTGGTTTTGCAGTGACCATAAGAGCTGTGGGGGTTTTACAGTGACCATAAGAGCTGTAGGGGTTTTACAGTGACCATAAGAGCTGCAGGGGTTTTACAGTGACCATAAGAGCTGTAGGGGTTTTACAGTGACCATAAGAGCTGCAGGGGTTTTACAGTGACCATAAGAGCTGTAGTGGTTTTGCAGTGACCATAAGAGCTGTAGGGGTTTTACAGTGACCATAAGAGCTGTAGGGATTTTACAGTGAACATAAGGGCTGCAGTGGCTTTGCAGTGACCATAAGAGCTGTAGGGGCTTTACAGTGACCATAAGAGCTGTAGTGGTTTTACAGTGACCATAAGAGCTGTAGGGGTTTGACAGTGACCATAAGAGCTGTCGGGGTTTTGCAGTGACCATAAGAGCTGCAGGGGTTTTACAGTGACCATAAGAGCTGTCGTGGTTTTGCAGTGACCATAAGAGCTGTAGGGGTTTTACAGTGACCATAAGAGCTGTAGGGATTTTACAGTGAACATAAGAGCTGTAGGGGTTTTACAGTGACCATAAGAGCTGTAGTGGTTTTGCAGTGACCAAAAGAGCTGTAGGGGTTTTACAGTGACCATAAGAGCTGTAGTGGTTTTACAGTGACCATAAGAGCTGTAGGGGTTTTACAGTGACCATAAGAGCTGTAGGGGTTTTGCAGAACCATAAGAGCTGTAGGGGTTTTACAGTGACCGTAAGAGCTGTCGTGGTTTTACAGTGACCATAAGAGCTGTAGGGGTTTTGCAGGACCATAAGAGCTGCAGTGGTTTTACAGTGACCATAAGAGCTGTAGTGGTTTTACAGTGACCACAAGAGCTGCAGGGGTTTCAAAGTGACCATAAGAGCAGTAGTGGTTTTGCAGTGACCATAAGAGCTGTAGGGGTTTTACAGTGACCATAAGAGCTGTAGGGATTTTACAGTGACCATAAGAGCTGCAGTGGTTTTACAGTGACCATAAGAGCTGTAGGGGTTTTACAATGACCGTAAGAGCTGCAGTGGTTTGACAGTGACCATAAGATCTGTAGGGGTTTTGCAGTGACCATAAGAGCTGTAGTGGTTTTGCAGTGACCATAAGAGCTGTAGTGGATTTACAGTGACCATAAGAGCTGCAGTGGTTTGACAGTGACCATAAGAGCTGTAGGGGTTTTACAGTGACCATAAGAGCTGTAGTGGTTTTGCAGTGACCATCAGAGCTTTAAGGGTTTTGCAGTGATCATAAGAGCTGTCGTGGTTTTGCAGTGACCATAAGAGCTGTAGGGGTTTTACAGTGACCATAAGAGCTGTAGGGATTTTACAGTGAACATAAGAGCTGTAGGGGTTTTACAGTGACCGTAAGAGCTGCAGTGGTTTGACAGTGACCATAAGATCTGTAGGGGTTTTACAGTGACCATAAGAGCTGTAGTGGATTTACAGTGACCATAAGAGCTGTCGGGGTTTTCCAGTGACCATAAGAGCTGCAGTGGTTTTACAGTGACCATAAGAGCTGTAGGGGTTTTACAGTGACCATAAGAGCTGCAAGAGTTTTACAGTGACCATAAGAGCTGTAGGGGTTTTACAGTGACCATAAGAGCTGCAGTGGTTTGACAGTGACCATAAGAGCTGTCGGGGTTTTACAGTGACCATAAGAGCTGAAGCGGTTTTACAGTGACCATAAGAGCTGTAGTGGATTTACAGTGACCATGAGAGCTGTCGGGGTTTTCCAGTGACCATAAGAGCTGCAGTGATTTTACAGTGACCATAAGAGCTGCAAGGTTTTTACAGTGATCATAAGAGCTGCAGGGGTTTTACAGTGATCATAAGAGCTGTAGGGGTTTTACAGTGATCATAAGAGCTGCAGGGGTTTTACAGTGACCATAAGAGCTGTAGTGGATTTACAGTGACCATAAGAGCTGCAGTGGTTTGACAGTGACCATAAGATCTGTAGGGGTTTTACAGTGACCATAACAGCTGCAAGGGTTTTACAGTGACCATAAGAGCTGCAGGGGAATTACAGTGATCATAAGAGCTGCAGGGGTTTTACAGTGATCATAAGAGCTGCAGGGGTTTTACAGTGACCATAAGAGCTGCAAGGGTTTTACAGTGACCATAAGAGCTGTAGGGGTTTTACAGTGACCATAAGAGCTGCAGGGGTTTTACAGTGACCATAAGAGCTGTAGTGGTTTTACAGTGACCATAAGAGCTGCAGTGGTTTGACAGTGACCATAAGAGCTGCAGGGGTTTTGCAGTGACCATTAGAGCTGCAGTGGTTTTGCAGTGACCATAAGAGCTGCAGGGGTTTTGCAGTGACCATAAGAGCTGCAGTGGTTTGACAGTGACCATAAGAGCTGTAGTGGTTTGACAGTGACCATAAGAGCTGCAGGGGTTTTACAGTGACCATAAGAGCTGTAGGGGTTTTACAGTGACCATAAGAGCTGTAGTGGTTTGACAGTGACCATAAGAGCTGCAGGGGTTTTACAGTGACCATAAGAGCTGTAGCGGTTTTGCAGTGACCATAAGAGCTGTCGTGGTTTTACAGTGACCATAAGATCTGCAGTGGTTTGACAGATACCAAAGGAGCTGTAGGGGTTTTACAGTGACCATAAGAGCTGTAGTGGTTTTGCAGTGACCATAAGAGCTGTCGTGGTTTTACAGTGACCATAAGAGCTGCAGTGGTTTTATAGTGACCAAAGGAGCTGTAGGAGTTTTACAGTGACCATAAGAGCTGTCGTGGTTTTACAGTGACCATAAGAGCTGCAGGGGTTTTACAGTGACCATAAGAGCTTTAGGGCTTTTCAGTGACCATATAAGCTGCAGTGGTTTTGCAGTGACCATAAGAGCTGTAGGGGTTTGACAGTGACCATAAGATCTGCAGTAGTTTTACAGTGACCATAAGAGCTGAAGGGGTTTTACAGTGACCATAAGAGCAGTAGGGGTTTTACAGTGACCATAAGAGCTGTCGGGGTTTTCCAGTGACCATAAGAGCAGTAGGGGTTTTACAGTGACCATAAGAGCTGTAGGCGTTTTACAGTGACCATACGTGCTGTAGGGGTTTTGTAATGACCATAAGAGCTGTATGGTTTTGCAGTGACCAGCAGAGCTTCAGTGGTTTGAAAGTGACCATAAGAGCAATCGGAGTTTTGCAGTGACCATAAGAGCTGTAGTGGTTTGACAGTGACCATAGGAGCTGCAGTGGTTTTACAGTGACCATAAGATCTGTAGGGGTTTTCCAGTGACCATAAGAGCAGTAGGGGTTTTACAGTGACCATAAGAGCTGCAGTGGTTTTACAGTGACCATAAGAGCTGCCGGGGTTTTACAGTGACCATAAGAGCTGTAGGGCTTTTCAGTGACCATATAAGCTGCAGTGGTTTTACAGTGACCATAAGAGCTGCAGTGGTTTTGCAGTGACCATAAGAGCTGTAGGTGTTTGACAGTGACCATAAGAGCAGTAGTGGTTTTGCAGTGACCATAAGAGCTGTAGGGATTTTACAGTGAACATAAGGGCTGTAGTGGTTTGACAGTGACCATAAGAGCTGTAGGGGTTTTACAGTGACCATAACAGCTGTAGGGGTTTGACAGTGACCATAAGAGCAGTAGTGGTTTGACAGTGACCATAAGAGCTGTAGTGGTTTTACAGTGACCATAACAGCTGTAGTGGTTTTACAGTGACCACAAGAGCTGTAGGGGTTTTGCAGTGACCATAAGAGCTGTAGGGGTTTTACAGTGACCAGAAGAGCTGTAGGGGTTTTACAGTGACCATAAGAGCTGTAGGGGTTTTGCAGTGACCATAAGAGCTGTAGGGGTTTTACAGTGACCAGAAGAGCTGTAGGGGTTTTACAGTGACCATAAGAGCTGTAGGGGTTTTGCAGTGACCATAAGAGCTGTAGGGGTTTTACATTGACCATAAGAGCTGTAGTGGTTTTGCAGTGACCATAAGAGCTGTAGGGGTTTTACAGTGACCATAAGAGCTGTAGGGGTTTTACAGTGACCATAACAGCTGTAGGGGTTTTACAGTGACCATAAGAGCTGTAGTGGTTTTGCAGTGACCATAAGAGCTGTAGGGGTTTTACAGTGACCATAAGAGCTGTAGGGGTTTTACAGTGACCAGAAGAGCTGTAGGGGTTTTACAGTGACCATAAGAGCTGTAGGGGTTTTACAGTGACCAGAAGAGCTGCAGTGGTTTTACAGTGACCATAAGAGCTGCAGTGGCTTTACAGTGACCATAAGAGCTGTAGTGGTTTTACAGTGACCATAAGACTTTAGTGGTTTTACAGTGACCATAAGGGCTGTAGTCGTTTACAGTGACCACAAGAGCTGTAGGGGTTTTACAGTGACCATAAGAGCTGTAGGGGGTTTACAGTGACCATAAGAGCTGTAGGAGTTTTACAGTGTCCATAAGAACTGTAGGGGATTTACAGTGACCATAAGAGCTGCAGGGGTTTTACAGTGACCATAAGAGCTGCAGGCGTGTTACAGTGAACATAAGGGCTGCAGTGGTTTGACAGTGACCATAGGAGCTGTAGGGGTTTTACAGTGACCATAAGAGCTGTAGGGATTTTACAGTGAACATAAGAGCTGTAGGGGTTTTGCAGTGACCATAAGTGCTGTAGTGGTTTTGCAGTGACCATAAGTGCTGTAGTGGTTTTGCAGTGACCATCAGAGCTTTAAGGGTTTTGCAGTGACCATAAGAGCTGTAGTGGTTTTACAGTGACCATCAGAGCTGCTGTGGTTTTGCAGTGACCAAAAGAGCTGTAGGGGTTTTACAGTGACCATAAGAGCTGTAGTGGTTTTACAGTGACCATAAGAGCTGCAGGGGTTTTACAGTGACCATAAGAGCTGTAGTGGTTTTACAGTGACCATAAGAGCTGCAGTGGTTTGACAGTGACCATAAGAGCTTTAGGGGTTTTACAGTGACCATAAGAGCTGTAGGGATTTTACAGTGACCATAAGAGCTGTAGGGGTTTTGCAGTGACCATAAGAGCTGTAGGGGTTTTGCAGTGACCATAAGAGCTGCTGTGGTTTTACAGTGACCATAAGAGCTGCTGTGGTTTTGCAGTGACCATAAGAGCTGTAGTGATTTTTGCAGTGACCATAAGAGCTGTAGGGGTTTTACAGTGACCATAAGAGCTGTAGTGGTTTTGCAGTGACCATCAGAGCTTTAAGGGTTTTGCAGTGACCATAAGAGCTGTAGTGGTTTTGCAGTGACCATAAGAGCTGTAGGGGTTTTACAGTGACCATAAGAGCTGTAGGGGTTTTATAGTGACCATAAGAGCTGTAGTGGTTTTGCAGTGACCATAAGAGCTGTCGTGGTTTTACAGTGACCATAAGAGCTGCAGTGGTTTTATAGTGACCAAAGGAGCTGTCGGGGTTTTACAGTGACCATAAGAGCTGTCGTGGTTTTACAGTGACCATAAGAGCTGCAGGGGTTTTACAGTGACCATAAGAGCTTTAGGGCTTTTCAGTGACCATATAAGCTGCAGTGGTTTTGCAGTGACCATAAGAGCTGTAGGGGTTTGACAGTGACCATAAGATCTGCAGTAGTTTTACAGTGACCATAAGAGCTGAAGGGGTTTTACAGTGGCCATAAGAGCAGTAGGGGTTTTAGAGTGACCATAAGAGCTGTCGGGGTTTTCCAGTGACCATAAGAGCAGTAGGGGTTTTACAGTGACCATAAGAGCTGTAGGCGTTTTACAGTGACCATACGTGCTGTAGGGGTTTTGTAATGACCATAAGAGCTGTATGGTTTTGCAGTGACCAGCAGAGCTTCAGTGGTTTGAAAGTGACCATAAGAGCAATCGGAGTTTTGCAGTGACCATAAGAGCTGTAGTGGTTTGACAGTGACCATAGGAGCTGCAGTGGTTTTACAGTGACCATAAGATCTGTAGGGGTTTTCCAGTGACCATAAGAGCAGTAGGGGTTTTACAGTGACCATAAGAGCTGCAGTGATTTTACAGTGACCATAAGAGCTGCCGGGGTTTTACAGTGACCATAAGAGCTGTAGGGCTTTTCAGTGACCATATAAGCTGCAGTGGTTTTACAGTGACCATAAGAGCTGCAGTGGTTTTGCAGTGACCATAAGAGCTGTAGGTGTTTGACAGTGACCATAAGAGCAGTAGTGGTTTTGCAGTGACCATAAGAGCTGTAGGGATTTTACAGTGAACATAAGGGCTGTAGTGGTTTGACAGTGACCATAAGAGCTGTAGGGGTTTTACAGTGACCATAACAGCTGTAGGGGTTTGACAGTGACCATAAGAGCAGTAGTGGTTTGACAGTGACCATAAGAGCTGTAGTGGTTTTACAGTGACCATAACAGCTGTAGTGGTTTTACAGTGACCACAAGAGCTGTAGGGGTTTTACAGTGACCATAAGAGCTGTAGGGGTTTTGCAGTGACCATAAGAGCTGTAGGGGTTTTACAGTGACCAGAAGAGCTGTAGGGGTTTTACAGTGACCATAAGAGCTGTAGGAGTTTTGCAGTGACCATAAGAGCTGTAGGGGTTTTACAGTGACCAGAAGAGCTGTAGGGGTTTTACAGTGACCATAAGAGCTGTAGGGGTTTTGCAGTGACCATAAGAGCTGTAGGGGTTTTACATTGACCATAAGAGCTGTAGTGGTTTTGCAGTGACCATAAGAGCTGTAGGGGTTTTACAGTGACCATAAGAGCTGTAGGGGTTTTACAGTGACCATAACAGCTGTAGGGGTTTTACAGTGACCATAAGAGCTGTAGTGGTTTTGCAGTGACCATAAGAGCTGTAGGGGTTTTACAGTGACCATAAGAGCTGTAGGGGTTTTACAGTGACCAGAAGAGCTGTAGGGGTTTTACAGTGACCATAAGAGCTGTAGGGGTTTTACAGTGACCAGAAGAGCTGCAGTGGTTTTACAGTGACCATAAGAGCTGCAGTGGCTTTACAGTGACCATAAGAGCTGTAGTGGTTTTACAGTGACCATAAGACTTTAGTGGTTTTACAGTGACCATAAGGGCTGTAGGCGTTTACAGTGACCACAAGAGCTGTAGGGGTTTTACAGTGACCATAAGAGCTGTAGGGGGTTTACAGTGACCATAAGAGCTGTAGGAGTTTTACAGTGTCCATAAGAACTGTAGGGGATTTACAGTGACCATAAGAGCTGCAGGGGTTTTACAGTGACCATAAGAGCTGCAGGCGTGTTACAGTGAACATAAGAGCTGTAGGGGTTTTGCAGTGACCATAAGTGCTGTAGTGGTTTTGCAGTGACCATAAGTGCTGTAGTGGTTTTGCAGTGACCATCAGAGCTTTAAGGGTTTTGCAGTGACCATAAGAGCTGTAGTGGTTTTACAGTGACCATCAGAGCTGCTGTGGTTTTGCAGTGACCAAAAGAGCTGTAGGGGTTTTACAGTGACCATAAGAGCTGTAGTGGTTTTACAGTGACCATAAGAGCTGCAGGGGTTTTACAGTGACCATAAGAGCTGTAGTGGTTTTACAGTGACCATAAGAGCTGCAGGGGTTTTACAGTGACCATAAGAGCTGCAGTGGTTTGACAGTGACCACAAGAGCTTTAGGGGTTTTACAGTGACCATAAGAGCTGTAGGGATTTTACAGTGACCATAAGAGCTGTAGGGGTTTTGCAGTGACCATAAGAGCTGTAGGGGTTTTGCAGTGACCATAAGAGCTGCTGTGGTTTTACAGTGACCATAAGAGCTGCTGTGGTTTTGCAGTGACCATAAGAGCTGTAGTGATTTTTGCAGTGACCATAAGAGCTGTAGGGGTTTTACAGTGACCATAAGAGCTGTAGTGGTTTTGCAGTGACCATCAGAGCTTTAAGGGTTTTGCAGTGACCATAAGAGCTGTAGTGGTTTTGCAGTGACCATAAGAGCTGTAGGGTTTTACAGTGACCATAAGAGCTGTAGGGGTTTTATAGTGACCATAAGAGCTGTAGTGGTTTTGCAGTGACCATAAGAGCTGTCGTGGTTTTACAGTGACCATAAGAGCTGCAGTGGTTTTATAGTGACCAAAGGAGCTGTCGGGGTTTTACAGTGACCATAAGAGCTGTCGTGGTTTTACAGTGACCATAAGAGCTGCAGGGGTTTTACAGTGACCATAAGAGCTTTAGGGCTTTTCAGTGACCATATAAGCTGCAGTGGTTTTGCAGTGACCATAAGAGCTGTAGGGGTTTGACAGTGACCATAAGATCTGCAGTAGTTTTACAGTGACCATAAGAGCTGAAGGGGTTTTACAGTGGCCATAAGAGCAGTAGGGGTTTTACAGTGACCATAAGAGCTGTCGGGGTTTTCCAGTGACCATAAGAGCAGTAGGGGTTTTACAGTGACCATAAGAGCTGTAGGCGTTTTACAGTGACCATACGTGCTGTAGGGGTTTTGTAATGACCATAAGAGCTGTATGGTTTTGCAGTGACCAGCAGAGCTTCAGTGGTTTGAAAGTGACCATAAGAGCAATCGGAGTTTTGCAGTGACCAAAAGAGCTGTAGTGGTTTGACAGTGACCATAGGAGCTGCAGTGGTTTTACAGTGACCATAAGATCTGTAGGGGTTTTCCAGTGACCATAAGAGCAGTAGGGGTTTTACAGTGACCATAAGAGCTGCAGTGGTTTTACAGTGACCATAAGAGCTGCCGGGGTTTTACAGTGACCATAAGAGCTGTAGGGCTTTTCAGTGACCATATAAGCTGCAGTGGTTTTACAGTGACCATAAGAGCTGCAGTGGTTTTGCAGTGACCATAAGAGCTGTAGGTGTTTGACAGTGACCATAAGAGCAGTAGTGGTTTTGCAGTGACCATAAGAGCTGTAGGGATTTTACAGTGAACATAAGGGCTGTAGTGGTTTGACAGTGACCATAAGAGCTGTAGGGGTTTTACAGTGACCATAACAGCTGTAGGGGTTTGACAGTGACCATAAGAGCAGTAGTGGTTTGACAGTGACCATAAGAGCTGTAGTGGTTTTACAGTGACCATAACAGCTGTAGTGGTTTTACAGTGACCACAAGAGCTGTAGGGGTTTTACAGTGACCATAAGAGCTGTAGGGGTTTTGCAGTGACCATAAGAGCTGTAGGGGTTTTACAGTGACCAGAAGAGCTGTAGGGGTTTTACAGTGACCATAAGAGCTGTAGGGGTTTTGCAGTGACCATAAGAGCTGTAGGGGTTTTACAGTGACCAGAAGAGCTGTAGGGGTTTTACAGTGACCATAAGAGCTGTAGGGGTTTTGCAGTGACCATAAGAGCTGTAGGGGTTTTACATTGACCATAAGAGCTGTAGTGGTTTTGCAGTGACCATAAGAGCTGTAGGGGTTTTACAGTGACCATAAGAGCTGTAGGGGTTTTACAGTGACCATAACAGCTGTAGGGGTTTTACAGTGACCATAAGAGCTGTAGTGGTTTTGCAGTGACCATAAGAGCTGTAGGGGTTTTACAGTGACCATAAGAGCTGTAGGGGTTTTACAGTGACCAGAAGAGCTGTAGGGGTTTTACAGTGACCATAAGAGCTGTAGGGGTTTTACAGTGACCAGAAGAGCTGCAGTGGTTTTACAGTGACCATAAGAGCTGCAGTGGCTTTACAGTGACCATAAGAGCTGTAGTGGTTTTACAGTGACCATAAGACTTTAGTGGTTTTACAGTGACCATAAGGGCTGTAGGCGTTTACAGTGACCACAAGAGCTGTAGGGGTTTTACAGTGACCATAAGAGCTGTAGGGGGTTTACAGTGACCATAAGAGCTGTAGGAGTTTTACAGTGTCCATAAGAACTGTAGGGGATTTACAGTGACCATAAGAGCTGCAGGGGTTTTACAGTGACCATAAGAGCTGCAGGCGTGTTACAGTGAACATAAGGGCTGCAGTGGTTTGACAGTGACCATAGGAGCTGTAGGGGTTTTACAGTGACCATAAGAGCTGTAGGGATTTTACAGTGAACATAAGAGCTGTAGGGGTTTTGCAGTGACCATAAGTGCTGTAGTGGTTTTGCAGTGACTATAAGTGCTGTAGTGGTTTTGCAGTGACCATCAGAGCTTTAAGGGTTTTGCAGTGACCATAAGAGCTGTAGTGGTTTTACAGTGACCATCAGAGCTGCTGTGGTTTTGCAGTGACCAAAAGAGCTGTAGGGGTTTTACAGTGACCATAAGAGCTGTAGTGGTTTTACAGTGACCATAAGAGCTGCAGGGGTTTTACAGTGACCATAAGAGCTGTAGTGGTTTTACAGTGACCATAAGAGCTGCAGTGGTTTGACAGTGACCATAAGAGCTTTAGGGGTTTTACAGTGACCATAAGAGCTGTAGGGATTTTACAGTGACCATAAGAGCTGTAGGGGTTTTGCAGTGACCATAAGAGCTGCTGTGGTTTTACAGTGACCATAAGAGCTGCTGTGGTTTTGCAGTGACCATAAGAGCTGTAGTGATTTTTGCAGTGACCATAAGAGCTGTAGGGGTTTTACAGTGACCATAAGAGCTGTAGTGGTTTTGCAGTGACCATCAGAGCTTTAAGGGTTTTGCAGTGACCATAAGAGCTGTAGTGGTTTTGCAGTGACCATAAGAGCTGTAGGGGTTTTACAGTGACCATAAAAGCTGTAGGGGTTTTATAGTGACCATCAGAGCTGTCGGGATTTTACAGTGAACATAAGAGCTGTAGGGGTTTTGCAGTGACCATAAGAGCTGTAGTGGTTTTGCAGTGACCATAAGAGTTGTAGAGGTTTTACAGTGACCATAAGAGCTGCTGTGGTTTTGCAGTGACCATCAGAACTGTAGGGGTATTACAGTGACCATAAGATCTGTAGGGATTTTACAGTGACCATAACAGCTGTAGGGGTTTTACAGTGACCATAAGAGCTGTAGGCGTTTTACAGTGACCATACGTGCTGTAGGGGTTTTGTAATGACCATAACAGCTGTATGGTTTTGCAGTGACCAGCAGAGCTGCAGTGGTTTGAAAGTGACCATAAGAGCAATCGGAGTTTTGCAGTGACCATAAGTGCTGTAGGGGTTTTACAGTGACCATAAGTGCTGTAGGGGTTTTACAGTGACCATAAGAGCTGCAGGGGTTTTACAGTGACCATAAGAGCTGCAGGGGAATTACAGTGATCATAAGAGCTGCAGGGGTTTTACAGTGACCATAAGAGCTGCAGGGGTTTTACAGTGACCATAAGAGCTGTAGGGGTTTTACAGTGACCATAAGAGCTGCAGGGTTTTTACAGTGACCATAAGAGCTGCAAGGGTTTTACAGTGACCATAAGAGCTGCAGGGGAATTACAGTGATCATAAGAGCTGCAGGGGTTTTATAGTGATCATAAGAGCTGCAGGGGTTTTACAGTGACCATAAGAGCTGTAGTGGTTTTACAGTGACCATAAGGGCTGCAAGGGTTTTACAGTGACCATAAGAGCTGTAGGGGTTTTACAGTGACCATAAGAGCTGCAGTGGTTTTACAGTGACCATAAGAGCTGCAGGGGTTTTGCAGTGACCATAAGAGCTGCAGTGGTTTTGCAGTGACCATAAGAGCTGTAGTGGTTTGACAGTGACCATAAGAGCTGTAGTTGTTTTACAGTGACCATAAGAGCTGTTGGGGTTTTACAGTGACCATAAGAGCTGCAGGGGTTGTACAGTGACCATAAGAGCTGTTGGGATTTTACAGTGACCATAAGAAGTGCAGGGGTTTTACAGTGACCATAAGAGCTGCAGGGGTTTTGCAGTGACCATAAGAGCTGTCGTGATTTTGCAGTGACTATAAGAGCTGCAGGTGTTTTACAGTGACCATAAGAGGTGTAGTGGTTTTACAGTGACTATAAGATCTGCAGTGGTTTGACAGAGACCAAAGGAGCTGTAGGGGTTTTACAGTGACCATAAGAGCTGTAGTGGTTTTACAGTGACCATAAGAGCTGTAGTGGTTTTACAGTGACCATAAGAGCTGTAGGGGTTTTACAGTGACCATAAGAGCTGCAGGGGTTTTACAGTGACCATAAGAGCTGTAGAGGTTTTACAGTGACCATAAGAGCTGTAGTGGTTTTACAGTGACCATAAGAGCAGTAGGGATGTTACAGTGACCTTAAGAGATGTAGTGGTTTTACAGTGACCATAAGAGCTGCAGTGGTTTTACAGTGACCATAAGAGCTGTTGGGGTTTTGCAGTGACTATAAGAGCTGCAGGTGTTTTACAGTGACCATAAGAGCTGCAGGGGTTTAAAGTGATCATAAGAGCTGAAGGGGTTTTACAGTGACCATAAGAGGTGTAGTGGTTTTACAGTGACCATAAGAGCTGTAGTGGTTTTACAGTGACAATAAGAGCAGTAGGGATGTTACAGTGACCTTAAGAGATGTAGTGGTTTTACAGTGACCATAAGAGCTGTAGTTATTTTACAGTGACCATAAGAGCTGTAGTGGTTTTGCAGTGACCATAAGAGCTGTAGGGCTTTTCAGTGACCATATAAGCTGCAGTGGTTTTGCAGTGACCATAAGAGCTGTAGGGCTTTTCAGTGACCATATAAGCTGCAGTGGTTTTGCAGTGACCATAAGAGCTGTAGGGCTTTTCAGTGACCATATAAGCTGCAGTGGTTTTGCAGTGACCATAAGAGCTGCAGTGGTTTTACAGTGACCATAAGGGCTGTAGGGGTTTTACAGTGACCAAAGAAGCTATAGGGGTTTTACATTGACCATAAGAGCTGTCGGGGTTTTACAGTGACCATAAGAGCTGTAGTGGTTTTGCAGTGACCATAAGAGCTGTAGGGGTTTGACAGTGACCATAAGAGCAGTAGTGGTTTTGCAGTCACCATAAGAGCAGTAGTGGTTTTGCAGTGACCATAAGAGCTGTAGGGGTTTTACAGTGACCATAAGAGCTGTAGGGATTTTACAGTGAACATAAGGGCTGTAGTGGTTTGACAGTGACCATAAGAGCTGCAGTGGTTTTGCAGTGACCATAAGAGCTGTAGGGGTTTTACAGTGACCATTAGAGCTGTAGGGATTTTACAGTGAACATAAGGGCTGTAGTGGTTTTACAGTGACCATAAGAGCTGCAGTGGTTTTGCAGTGACCAAAAGAGCTGTAGAGGTTTTACAGTGACCATAAGAGCTGTAGTGGTTTTACAGTGACCATAAGAGCAGTAGTGGTTTTGCAGTGACCATAAGAGCTGTAGGGGTTTTACAGTGACCATAAGAGCTGTAGGGATTTTACAGTGAAGTGAAGGGCTGTAGTGGTTTTACAGTGACCATAGGAGCTGCAGTGGTTTGACAGTGACCATAGGAGCTGTAGAGGTTTTACAGTGACCATAATAGCTGTAGTGGTTTTGCAGTGACCATCAGAGCTGTAGGGGTTTTCCAGTGACCATAAGTGCAGTAGGGGTTTTGCAGTGACCATAAGAGCTGTAGTGGTTTTACAGTGACCATAAGAGCTGCAGTGGTTTGACAGTGACCATAAGAGCTGTAGGGGTTTTACAGTGACCATAAGAGCTGTAGGGATTTTACAGTGACCATAAGAGCTGTAGGGGTTTTACAGTGACCATAAGAGCTGTAGTGATTTTACAGTGACCATAAGAGCAGTAGTGGTTTTACAGTGACCATAAGAGCTGTAGGGATTTTACAGTGACCATAGGAGCTGTAGTGGTTTTACAGTGACCATAAGAGCAGTAGTGGTTTTACAGTGACCATAAGAGCTGCAGGGATTTTACAGTGACCATAAGAGCAGTAGTGGTTTTACAGTGACCATAAGAGCTGTAGGGATTTTACAGTGACCATAGGAGCTGTAGTGGTTTTACAGTGACCATAAGAGCTGTAGTGGTTTTACAGTGACCATAAGAGCAGTAGTGGTTTTACAGTGACCATAAGAGCTGTAGTGGTTTTACAGTGACCATAAGAGCTGTAGGGGTTTTACAGTGACCATACGTGCTGTAGGAAGTTTTGCAGTGACCATAAGAGCTGTAGTGGTTTTACAGTGACCATAAGAGCTGTAGTGGTTTTACAGTGACCATAAGAGCTGAAGCGGTTTTATAGTGACCATAAGAGCTGTAGTGGATTTACAGTGACCATAAGAACTGTCGGGGTTTTCCAGTGACCATAAGAGCTGTTGGGGATTTACAGTGATTATAAGAGCTGTAGTGGTTTTACAGTGACCATAAGAGCAATAGGGGTTTTACAGTGACCATAAGAGCTGTAGGCGTTTTACAGTGACCATAAAAGCTGTAGTGGTTTTACAGTGACCAGAAGAGCAGTAGGGGTTTTACAGTGACCATAAGAGCTGTAGGCGTTTTACAGTGACCGTACGTGCTGTAGGGGTTTTGTAGTGACCATAAGAGCTGTATGGTTTTGCAGTGACCATAAGAGCTGCAGTGGTTTGAAAGTGACCATAAGAGCTATAGGAGTTTTGCAGTGACCATAAGAGCTGTTGGGGATTTACAGTGACCATAAGAGCTGCAGGGGTTTTACAGTGACCATACGTGCTGTAGGGGTTTTGTAGTGACCATAAGAGCTGTATGGTTTTGCAGTGACCATAAGAGCTGCAGTGGTTTGAAAGTGACCATAAGAGCTATAGGAGTTTTGCAGTGACCATAAGAGCTGTTGGGGATTTACAGTGACCATAAGAGCTGTAGGCGTTTTACAGTGACCATACGTGCTGTAGGGGTTTTGTAGTGACAATAAGAGCTGTATGGTTTTGCAGTGACCATAAGAGCTGCAGTGGTTTGAAAGTGACCATAAGAACTATAGGAGTTTTGCAGTGACCATAAGATCTGTTGGGGATTTACAGTGACCATAAGAGCTGCAGTGCTTTTACAGTGACCATAAGTGCTGTAGGGGTTTTACAGTGACCATAAGATCTGCAGTGGTTTTGCAGTGACCATAAGAGCTGCAGGGGTTTTACAGTGACCATAAGAGCTGTAGGGGTTTTCCAGTGACCATAAGTGCAGTAGGGGTTTTGCAGTGACCATAAGAGCTGTAGTGGTTTTAGAGTGACCATAAGAGCTGTAGTGGTTTTGCAGTGACCATAAGAGCTGCTGTGGTTTTGCAGTGACCATAAGAGCTGTAGGGGTTTTACAGTGACCATAAGAGCTGTAGGGGTTTTACAGTGACCATCAGTGCTGTAGGGGTTTTGCAGTGACCATAAGAGCTGTAGTGGTTTTACAGTGACCATAAGAGCTGTAGTGGTTTTGAAGTGACCATCAGAGCTTTAAGGGTTTTACAGTGACCATAAGAGCTGTAGTGGTTTTGCAGTGACCATCAGAGCTGTAGGGGTTTTACAGTGACCATAAGAGCTGTAGTGGTTTTACAGTGACCATAAGAGCTGCAGTGGTTTGACAGTGACCATAAGAGCTGTAGGGGTTTTGCAGGGACCATAAGAGCTGTAGTGGTTTTGCAGTGACCATAAGAGCTGTCGGGGTTTTACAGTGACCATCAGTGCAGTAGGGGTTTTGCAGTGACCATAAGAGCTGCTGTGGTTTTGCAGTGACCATAAGAGCTGTAGGGGTTTTACAGTGACCATAAGTGCTGTAGGGGTTTTGCAGTGACCATAAGAGCTGTAGTGGTTTTACAGTGACCATAAGAGCTGTAGTGGTTTTGCAGTGACCATCAGAGCTGTAGGGGTTTTACAGTGACCATAAGAGCTGCAGTGGTTTTACAGTGACCATAAGAGCTGCAGTGGTTTGACAGTGACCATAAGAGCTGTAGGGGTTTTGCAGTGACCATAAGAGCTGTAGTGGTTTTACAGTGACCATAAGAGCAGTAGTGGATTTGCAGTGACCATAAGAGCAGTAGT
Source organism: Chiloscyllium plagiosum (assembly GCF_037043375.1). NCBI lineage: Eukaryota > Metazoa > Chordata > Chondrichthyes > Orectolobiformes > Hemiscylliidae > Chiloscyllium > Chiloscyllium plagiosum. Next base: position 40,367,360 of record NW_028270179.1, read on the forward strand.
GGTTTTGCAGTGACCATAAGAGCTGTAGTGATTTTACAGTGACCATAAGAGCTGCAGTGGTTTGACAGTGACCATAAGAGCTGTAGGGGTTTTACAGTGACCATACGTGCTGTAGGGGTTTTGTAGTGACCATAAGAGCTGTATGGTTTTGCAGTGACCATAAGAGCTGCAGTGGTTTGAAAGTGACCATAAGAGCTATAGGAGTTTTGCAGTGACCATAAGAGCTGTTGGGGATTTACAGTGACCATAAGAGCTGTAGGCGTTTTACAGTGACCATACGTGCTGTAGGGGTTTTGTAGTGACCATAAGAGCTGTATGGTTTTGCAGTGACCATAAGAGCTGCAGTGGTTTGAAAGTGACCATAAGAGCTATAGGAGTTTTGCAGTGACCATAAGAGCTGTTGGGGATTTACAGTGACCATAAGAGCTGCAGTGCTTTTACAGTGACCATAAGTGCTGTAGGGGTTTTACAGTGACCATAAGATCTGCAGTGGTTTTGCAGTGACCATAAGAGCTGCAGGGGTTTTACAGTGACCATAAGAGCTGTAGGGGTTTTCCAGTGACCATAAGTGCAGTAGGGGTTTTGCAGTGACCATAAGAGCTGTAGTGGTTTTAGAGTGACCATAAGAGCTGTAGTGGTTTTGCAGTGACCATAAGAGCTGCTGTGGTTTTGCAGTGACCATAAGAGCTGTAGGGGTTTTACAGTGACCATAAGAGCTGTAGGGGTTTTACAGTGACCATCAGTGCTGTAGGGGTTTTGCAGTGACCATAAGAGCTGTAGTGGTTTTACAGTGACCATAAGAGCTGTAGTGGTTTTGAAGTGACCATCAGAGCTTTAAGGGTTTTACAGTGACCATAAGAGCTGTAGTGGTTTTGCAGTGACCATCAGAGCTGTAGGGGTTTTACAGTGACCATAAGAGCTGTAGTGGTTTTACAGTGACCATAAGAGCTGCAGTGGTTTGACAGTGACCATAAGAGCTGTAGGGGTTTTGCAGGGACCATAAGAGCTGTAGTGGTTTTGCAGTGACCATAAGAGCTGTCGGGGTTTTACAGTGACCATCAGTGCAGTAGGGGTTTTGCAGTGACCATAAGAGCTGCTGTGGTTTTGCAGTGACCATAAGAGCTGTAGGGGTTTTACAGTGACCATAAGTGCTGTAGGGGTTTTGCAGTGACCATAAGAGCTGTAGTGGTTTTACAGTGACCATAAGAGCTGTAGTGGTTTTGCAGTGACCATCAGAGCTGTAGGGGTTTTACAGTGACCATAAGAGCTGCAGTGGTTTTACAGTGACCATAAGAGCTGCAGTGGTTTGACAGTGACCATAAGAGCTGTAGGGGTTTTGCAGTGACCATAAGAGCTGTAGTGGTTTTACAGTGACCATAAGAGCAGTAGTGGATTTGCAGTGACCATAAGAGCAGTAGTGGTTTTGCAGTGACCATAAGAGCTGTAGTGATTTTACAGTGACCATAAGAGCTGCAGTGGTTTGACAGTGACCATAAGAGCTGTAGGGGTTTTACAGTGAACATAAGGGCTGTAGTGGTTTTCCAGTGACCATAAGAGCTGCAGTGGTTTGACAGTGACCATAAGAGCTGCAGTGGTTTTGCAGTGACGATAAGAGCAGTGGGGGTTTTACAGTGACCATAAGAGCTGTAGTGGTTTTACAGTGACCATAAGAGCTGTAGGGGTTTTACAGTGACCATAAGAGCTGTAGGGGTTTTACAGTGACCATAAGAGCTGTAGGGGTTTTACAGTGACCATAAGAGCTGTAGGGATTTTACAGTGACCATAGGAGCTGTAGTGGTTTTACAGTGACCATAAGTGCTGTAGTGGTTTTACAGTGACCATAAGAGATGTCGTGGTTTTACAGTGACCCTAAGAGCTGTAGTGGTTTTATAGTGACCATAAGAGCTGCAGTGGTTTTGCAGTGACCATAAGTGCTGTAGTGGTTTTACAGTGACCATAAGAGATGTCGTGGTTTTACAGTGACCATAAGAGATGTCGTGGTTTTACAGTGACCCTAAGAGCTGTAGGGGTTTTACAGTGACCATAAGAGCTGTCGTGGTTTTACAGTGACCATAAGAGCTGTCGGGGTTTTACAGTGACCATAAGAGCTGTAGTGGATTTACAGTGACCATAAGAGCTGTAGGGGTTTTACAGTGACCATACGTGCTGTAGGGGTTTTGTAGTGACCATAAGAGCTGTATGGTTTTGCAGTGACCATAAGAGCTGCAGTGGTTTTACGGTGACGATAAGAGATGTAGGGGTTTTACAGTGACCATAAGAGCTGTTGGGGATTTACAGGACCATAAGAGCTGTAGGGGTTTTACAGTGACCATACGTGCTGTAGGGGTTTTGTAGTGACCATAAGAGCTGTATGGTTTTGCAGTGACCATAAGAGCTGCAGTGGTTTGAAAGTGACCATAAGAGCTATAGGAGTTTTGCAGTGACCATAAGAGCTGTAGGGGTTTTACAGTGACCATAAGAGCTGCAGTGCTTTTACAGTGACCATAAGTGCTGTAGGGGTTTTACAGTGACCATAAGAGCTGTAGTGATTTTTGGAGTGACCATAAGAGCTGTAGTGTTTCACAGTGACCATAAGAGCTGCAAGGGTATTACAGTGACCATAAGAGCTGCAGGGGTTTTACAGTGATCATAAGAGCTGCAGGGGTTTTACAGTGACCATAAGAGCTGCAGGGGTTTTACAGTGACCATAAGAGCTGTAGTGGTTTTACAGTGACCATAAGAGCTGCAGGGGTTTTACAGTGACCGTAAGAGCTGTAGTGGTTTTACAGTGACGATAAGAGCTGCAGGGGTTTTACAGTGACCATAAGTGCTGTAGGGGTTTTACAGTGACCATAAGAGCTGCAGGGGTTTTACAGTGACCATAAGAGCTGCAGTGGTTTTACAGTGACCATAAGAGCTGCAGGGGTTTTGAAGTGACCATAAGAGCTGTAGTGGTTTTGCAGTGACCCTAAGAGCCGTAGTGGTTTGACAGTGACCATAAGAGCTGTTGGGGTTGTACAGTGACCATAAGAGCTGCAGGGGTTTTGAAGTGACCATAAGAGCTGTAGTGGTTTTGCAGTGACCCTAAGAGCCGTAGTGGTTTGACAGTGACCATAAGAGCTGTAGTGGTTTTACAGTGACCATAGGAGCTGTAGGGGTTTTACAGTGACCATAAGAGCTGTAGTGGTTTGACAGTGATCATAAGAGCTGTAGTGGTTTGACAGTGACCATAAGAGCTGTATGGTTTTACAGTGACCATAAGAGCTGTAGTGGTTTGACAGTGACCATAAGAGCAGTAGGGGTTTTACAGTGACCATAAGAGATGTAGTGGTTTTACAGTGACCATAAGAGCTGTCGTGGTTTGACAGTGACCATAAGAGCTGTAGGGGTTTTACAGTGACCATAAGAGCTGTAGTGGTTTGACAGTGACCATAAGAGCTGTAGTGGTTTGACAGTGACCATAAGAGCTGTAGTGGTTTTACAGTGACCATAAGAGCTGTCGTGGTTTGACAGTGACCATAAGAGCTGTTGGGATTTTACAGAGACCATAAGAGCTGCAGGGGTTTTACAGTGGCCCTAAGAGCTGTAGTGGTTTGACAGTGACCATAAGAGCTGCAGGGGTTTTACAGTGACCATAAGAGCTGTAGGGGTTTTACAGTGACCATAAGAGCTGTAGTGGTTTTACAGTGACCATAAGTGCTGTTGGGGTTTTGCAGTGACCATAAGAGCTGTAGTGGTTTTGCAGTGACCATAAGTGCTGTAGTGGATTTATAGTGACCATAAGATCTGCAGTGGTTTTGCAGTGACCATAAGAGCAGTGGGGGTTTTACAGTGACCATAAGAGCTGTCGTGGTTTTACAGTGACCATAAGAGCTGTCGGGGTTTTACAGTGACCATAAGAGCTGAAGCGGTTTTACAGTGAACATAAGAGCTGTAGTGGATTTACAGTGACCATAAGAGCTGTCGGGGTTTTCCAGTGACCATAAGAGCTGCAGTGGTTTTGCAGTGACCATAAGAGCAGTAGGGGTTTTACAGTGACCATAAGAGCTGTAGTGATTTTTGGAGTGTCCATAAGAGCTGTAAAGATTTTACAGTGACCATAAGAGCTGTCGTGTTTCACAGTGACCATAAGAGCTGCAAGGGTTTTGCAGTGACCATAAGAGCTGCAGGGTTTTTACAGTGATCATAAGAGCTGCAGGGGTTTTACAGTGACCATAAGAGCTGCAGGGGTTTTACAGTGACCATAAGAGCTGTAGTGGTTTTACAGTTACCATAAGAGCTGCAGGGGTTTTACAGTGACCGTAAGAGCTGTAGTGGTTTTACAGTGACGATAAGAACTGCAGGGGTTTTACAGTGACCATAAGTGCTGTAGGGGTTTTACAGTGACCATAAGAGCTGCAGGGGTTTTACAGTGACCATAAGAGCTGCAGTGGTTTTACAGTGACCATAAGAGCTGCAGGGGTTTTGAAGTGACCATAAGAGCTGTAGTGGTTTTGCAGTGACCCTAAGAGCTGTAGTGGTTTGACAGTGACCATAAGGGCTGCAGGGGTTTTACAGTGACCCTAAGAGCCGTAGTGGTTTGACAGTGACCATAAGAGCTGTTGGGGTTGTACAGTGACCATAAGAGCTGCAGGGGTTGTACAGTGACCATAAGAGCTGTTGGGATTTTACAGTGACAATAAGAGCTGTAGGGGTTTTACAGTGACCATAAGAGCTGTAGTGGTTTTACAGTGACCATAAGAGCTGTAGTGGTTTTATAGTGACCATAAGAGCTGCAGTGGTTTTGCAGTGACCATAAGAGCAGTGGGGGTTTTACAGTGACCCTAAGAGGTGTAGTGGTTTTACAGTAACCATAAGAGCTGCAGGGGTTTTTCAGTGATCGTAAGAGCTGTAGTGATTTTACAGTGAACATAACAGCTTAGTGGTTTTACAGTGACCATAAGAGCTGCAGTGGTTTGACAGTGACCATAAGAGCTGTAGGGGTTTTACAGTGAACATAAGGGCTGTAGTGGTTTTCCAGTGACCATAAGAGCTGCAGTGGTTTGACAGTGACCATAAGAGCTGCAGTGGTTTTGCAGTGACGATAAGAGCAGTGGGGGTTTTACAGTGACCATAAGAGCTGTACGGGTTTTACAGTGACCATAAGAGCTGCAGGGGTTTTACAGTGACCATAAGAGCTGTAGGGGTTTTACAGTGACCATAAGAGCTGTAGGGATTTTACAGTGACCATAGGAGCTGTAGTGGTTTTACAGTGACCATAAGTGCTGTAGTGGTTTTACAGTGACCATAAGAGCTGTAGTGGTTTTATAGTGACCATAAGAGCTGCAGTGGTTTTGCAGTGACCATAAGTGCTGTAGTGGTTTTACAGTGACCATAAGAGATGTCGTGGTTTTACAGTGACCATAAGTGCTGTAGTGGTTTTACAGTGACCATAAGCGATGTCGTGGTTTTACAGTGACCCTAAGAGCTGTAGGGGTTTTACAGTGACCATAAGAGCTGTCGTGGTTTTACAGTGACCATAGAGCTGTAGGGGTTTGAAAGTGACCATAAGAGCTGTCGGGGTTTTACAGTGACCATAAGAGCTGTAGTGGATTTACAGTGACCATAAGAGCTGTAGGGGTTTTACAGTGACCATACGTGCTGTAGGGGTTTTGTAGTGACCATAAGAGCTGTATGGTTTTGCAGTGACCATAAGAGCTGCAGTGGTTTTACGGTGACCAAAAGAGATGTAGCGGTTTTACAGTGACCATAAGAGCTGTTGGGGATTTACAGTGACCATAAGAGCTGTAGGCGTTTTACAGTGACCATACGTGCTGTAGTGGTTTTGTAGTGACCATAAGAGCTGTATGGTTTTGCAGTGACCATAAGAGCTGCAGTGGTTTTACAGTGACCATAAGAGCTATAGGAGTTTTGCAGTGACCATAAGAGCTGTAGGGGTTTTACAGTGACCATAAGAGCTATAGGAGTTTTGCAGTGACCATAAGAGCTGTAGGGGTTTTACAGTGACCATAAGAGCTGTAGTGATTTTTGGAGTGACCATAAGAGCTGTAGTGTTTCACAGTGACCATAAGAGCTGCAAGGGTATTACAGTGACCATAAGAGCTGCAGGGGTTTTACAGTGACCATAAGAGCTGCAGGGGTTTTACAGTGACCATAAGAGCTGTAGTGGTTTTACAGTGACCATAAGAGCTGCAGGGGTTTTACAGTGACCGTAAGAGCTGTAGTGGTTTTACAGTGACGATAAGAGCTGCAGGGGTTTTACAGTGACCATAAGTGCTGTAGGGGTTTTACAGTGACCATAAGAGCTGCAGGGGTTTTACAGTGACCATAAGAGCTGCAGTGGTTTTACAGTGACCATAAGAGCTGCAGGGGTTTTGAAGTGACCATAAGAGCTGTAGTGGTTTTGCAGTGACCCTAAGAGCCGTAGTGGTTTGACAGTGACCGTAAGAGCTGTAGAGGTTTGACAGTGACCATAAGAGCTGTTGGGGTTGTACAGTGACCATAAGAGCTGCAGGGGTTGTACAGTGACCATAAGAGCTGTTGGGATTTTACAGTGACCATAAGAGCTGTAGTGGTTTTACAGTGACCATAGGAGCTGTCGGGGTTTTACAGTGACCATAAGAGCTGTTGGGGTTTCACAGTGACCATAAGAGCTGTAGTGGTTTTACAGTGACCATAAGAGCTGTCGTGGTTTGACAGTGACCATAAGAGCTGTTGGGATTTTACAGAGACCATAAGAGCTGTAGTGGTTTTACAGTGACCATAAGAGCTGTAGTGGTTTGACAGTGACCATAAGAGCTGCAGGGGTTTTACAGTGACCATAAGAGCTGTAGTGGTTTGACAGTGACCATAAGAGCTGTAGTGGTTTTACAGTGACCATAAGAGCTGTAGTGGTTTTACAGTGACCATAAGAGCTGTCGTGGTTTGACAGTGACCATAAGAGCTGTTGGGATTTTACAGAGACCATAAGAGCTGCAGGGGTTTTACAGTGGCCCTAAGAGCTGCAGTGGTTTGACAGTGACCATAAGAGCTGCAGGGGTTTTACAGTGACCATAAGAGCTGTAGGGGTTTTACAGTGACCATAAGAGCTGTAGTGGTTTTACAGTGACCATAAGTGCTGTTGGGGTTTTGCAGTGACCATAAGAGCTGTAGTGGTTTTGCAGTGACCATAAGTGCTGTAGTGGTTTTATAGTGACCATAAGAGCTGCAGTGGTTTTGCAGTGACCATAAGAGCAGTGGGGGTTTTACAGTGACCATAAGAGCTGTCGTGGTTTTACAGTGACCATAAGAGCTGCAGTGGTTTTGCAGTGACCATAAGAGCTGTCGGGGTTTTCCAGTGACCATAAGAGCTGCAGTGGTTTTGCGGTGACCATAAGAGCAGTAGGGGTTTTACAGTGACCATAAGAGCTGTAGTGATTTTTGGAGTGTCCATAAGAGCTGTAAAGATTTTACAGTGACCATAAGAGCTGTAGTGTTTCACAGTGACCATAAGAGCTGCAAGGGTTTTGCAGTGACCATAAGAGCTGCAGGGGTATTACAGTGACCATAAGAGCTGCAGTGGTTTTACAGTGACCATAAGAGCTGCAGGGGTTTTACAGTGATCCTAAGAGCTGTAGGGGTTTTACAGTGACCATAAGAGCTGTAGTGGTTTTACAGTGACCATAAGAGCTGCAGGGGTTTTACAGTGACCGTAAGAGCTGTAGTGGTTTTACAGTGACGATAAGAACTGCAGGGGTTTTACAGTGACCATAAGTGCTGTAGGGGTTTTACAGTGACCATAAGAGCTGCAGGGGTTTTACAGTGACCATAAGAGCTGCAGTGGTTTTACAGTGACCATAAGAGCTGCAGGGGTTTTGAAGTGACCATAAGAGCTGTAGTGGTTTTGCAGTGACCCTAAGAGCTGTAGTGGTTTGACAGTGACCATAAGGGCTGCAGGGGTTTTACAGTGACCCTAAGAGCCGTAGTGGTTTGACAGTGACCATAAGAGCTGTTGGGGTTGTACAGTGACCATAAGAGCTGCAGGGGTTGTACAGTGACCATAAGAGCTGTTGGGATTTTACAGTGACAATAAGAGCTGTAGGGGTTTTACAGTGACCATAAGAGCAGTAGTGGTTTTATAGTGACCATAAGAGCTGCAGTGGTTTTGCAGTGACCATAAGAGCAGTGGGGGTTTTACAGTGACCCTAAGAGGTGTAGTGGTTTTACAGTGACCATAAGAGCTGTAGTGGTTTTATAGTGACCATAAGAGCTGCAGTGGTTTTGCAGTGACCATAAGAGCAGTGGGGGTTTTACACTGACCCTAAGAGGTGTAGTGGTTTTACAGTGACCATAAGAGCTGTAGTGGTTTGACAGTGACCATAAGAGCTGTAGTGGTTTTACAGTGACCATAAGAGCTGTAGTGGTTTGACAGTGACCATAAGAGCTGCAGGGGAATTACAGTGACCATAAGAGCTGCAGGGGTTTTACAGTGATCATAAGAGCTGAAAGGGTTTTACAGTGACCATAAGAGCTGAAAGGGTTTTACAGTGACCATAAGAGCTGCAGGCGTTTTACAGTGACGATAAGAGCTGCAGGGGTTTTACAGTGACCATAAGAGCTGTAGTGGTTTGACAGTGACCATAAGAGCTGCAGGGGTTTTACAGTGACCCTAAGATCTGTAGTGGTTTGACAGTGACCATAAGAGCTGTAGTGGTTTGACAGTGACCATAAGAGCTGCAGGGGTTTTGCAGTGACAATAAGAGCTGCAGTGGTTTTACAGTGACCATAAGAGCTGTTGGGGTTTTACAGTGACCATAAGAGCTGCAGGGGTTGTACAGTGACCATAAGAGCTGTTGGGATTTTACAGTGACCATAAGAGCTGCAGGGGTTTTACTGTGACCGTAAGAGCTGTAGTGGTTTGACAGTGACCATAAGAGCTGCAGGGGTTTTGCAGTGACCATAAGAGCTGTAGTGATTTTGCAGTGACAATAAGAGCTGTAGGGGTTTTACAGTGACCAGAAGAGCTGCAGTGGTTTTACAGTGACCATAAGAGGACTAGTGGTTTTACAGTGACGATAAGAGCTGCAGTGGTTTGACAGTGACCATAAGAGCTGTAGTGGTTCTAGAGTGACCCTAAGAGCTGTAGTGGTTTGACAGTGACCCTAAGAGCTGTAGTGGTTTGACAGTGACCATAAGAGCTGCAGGGGTTTTACAGTGACCATAAGAGCTGTAGGGGTTTTACAGTGACCATAAGAGCTGTAGGGGTTTTACAGTGACCAGAAGTGCTGTAGGGGTTTTACAGTGACCATAAGAGCTGTAGTGGTTTTACAGTGACCATAAGAGCAGTAGTGGTTTTACAGTGACCATAAGAGCTGTAGGGGTTTTACAGTGACCATAAGAGCTGTAGGGGTTTTACAGTGACCATAAGAGCTGTAGGGGTTTTACAGTGACCAGAAGTGCTGTAGGGGTTTTACAGTGACCATTAGAGCTGTAGGGGTTTTACAGTGACCATAATAGCTTCAGTGGTTTTACAGTGACCATAAGAGCTGTTGGGGATTTACAGTGAGTATAAGAGCTGTAGTGGTTTTACAGTGACCATAAGAGCAGTAGGGGTTTTACAGTGACCATAAGAGCTGTAGGCGTTTTACAGTGACCATACGTGCTGTAGGGGTTTTGTAGTGACCATAAGAGCTGTAGCGGTTTTGCAGTGACCATAAGAGCTGCAGTGGTTTTACAGTGACCATAGGAGCTGCAGGCGTTTTAAAGTGACCATAAGAGCTGCAGGGGTTTTGCAGTGACCATAAGTGCTGTAGTGGTTTTACAGTGAGTATAAGAGCTGCAGTGGTTTGACAGTGACCAAAGGAGCTGTAGGGGTTTTACAGTGACCATAAGAGCTGTCGTGGTTTTACAGTGACCATAAGAGCTGTAGTGGTTTTACAGTGACCATAAGAGCTGTCGTGGTTTTACAGTGACCATAAGAGCTGTAGGGGTTTAACAGTGACCATAAGAGCTGCAGTGGTTTTACAGTGACCATAAGAGCTGTCGTGGTTTTACAGTGATCATAAGAGCTGTAGGGGTTTTGCAGTGACCATAAGAGCTGCAGGGGTTTTGCAGTGACCAGAAGAGCTGCAGGGGTTTTCCAGTGACCATAAGAGGACTAGTGGTTTTACAGTGACGATAAGAGCTGCAGTGGTTTGACAGTGACCATAAGATCTGTCGTGGTTTTACAGTGACCATAAGAGCTGTAGGGGTTTAACAGTGACCATAAGAGCTGCAGTGGTTTTACAGTGACCATAAGATCTGTCGTGGTTTTACAGTGACCATAAGAGCTGTCGGGGTTTTACAGTGACCATAAAAGCTGTAGCGGTTTTTCAGTGATCATAAGAGCTGTAGGGGTTTTGCAGTGACCATAAGAGCTGCAGGGGTTTTGCAGTGACCAGAAGAGCTGCAGGGGTTTTACAGTGACCATAAGAGCTGTAGTGGTTCTAGAGTGACCCTAAGAGCTGTAGTGGTTTGACAGTGACCATAAGTGCTATAGGGGTTTTACAGTGACCATAAGAGCTGTAGGGGTTTTACAGTGACCAGAAGTGCTGCAGGGGTTTTACAGTGACCATAAGAGCTGTAGTGGTTTTACAGTGACCATAAGAGCAGTAGTGGTTTTACAGTGACCATAAGAGCTGTAGGGGTTTTACAGTGACCATAAGAGCTGTAGGGATTTTACAGTGACCATAGGAGCTGTAGTGGTTTTACAGTGACCATAAGAGCTGTAGTGGTTTTACAGTGACCATAAGAGCAGTAGTGGTTTTACAGTGACCATAAGAGCTGTAGTGGTTTTACAGTGACCATAAGAGCTGTCGGGGTTTTACAGTGACCATAAGAGCTGTAGTGGTTTTACAGTGACCATAAGAGCTGTAGTGGATTTACAGTGACCATAAGAGCTGCAGTGACCATAAGAGCTGTAGTGGTTTTACAGTGACCATAAGAGCAGTAGGGGTTTTACAGTGACCATAAGAGCTGTAGGCGTTTTACAGTGACCATACGTGGTGTAGGGGTTTTGTAGTGACCATAAGAGCTGTAGCGGTTTTGCAGTGACCATAAGAGCTGCAGTGGTTTTACAGTGACCATAAGAGCTGCAGGCGTTTTAAAGTGACCATAAGAGCTGCAGGGGTTTTGCAGTGACCATAAGAGCTGTAGTGGTTTTACAGTGAGTCTAAGAGCTGCAGTGGTTTGACAGTGACCAAAGGAGCTGTAGGGGTTTTACAGTGGCCATAAGAGCTGTAGTGGTTTTACAGTGACCATAAGAGCTGTAGTGGTTTTACAGTGACCATAAGAGCTGTCGTGGTATTACAGTGACCATAAGAGCTGTAGGGGTTTAACAGTGACCATAAAAGCTGTAGGGGTTTTACAGTGACCATAAGAGCTGTAGGGGTTTTACAGTGACCATAAGAGCTGTATGGGTTTTAGAGTGACCACAAGAGCTGTCGGGGTTTTACAGTGACCACAAGAGCTGCAGTGGTTTTACAGTGACCACAAGAGCTGTAGTGGTTTTGCAGTGACCATAAGAGCTCTAGGGGTTTTACAGTGACCGTAAGAGCTCTAGGGGTTTTAAAGTGACCATAAGAGCTGCAGTGGTTTTGCAGTGACCATAAGAGCTGTAGTGGTTTTACAGTGACCATAAGAGCTGTACGGGTTTTACAGTGACCATAAGAGCTGTAGTGGTTTTTGGAGTGACCATAAGAGCTAAAGTGGTTTTACAGTGACCATAAGAGCTGTCGGGGTTTTACAGTCACGATCAGAGCTGTAGGGGTTTTACAGTGACCATAAGAGCTGTAGTGGTTTTACAGTGACCATAAGAGCTGTAGTGATTTTACAGTGACCATAAGAACTGTAGTGGTTTTACAGTGACCATAAGAGCTGTAGGGGTTTTACAGTGACCATAAGAGCTGTAGTGGTTTTACAGTGACCATAAGAGCTGTAGGCGTTTTACAGTGACCATAAGAGCTGTAGTGGTTTTACAGTGACCATAAGAGCTGTAGTGGTTTTGCAGTGACCATAAGAGCTGCAGGGGTTTTCCAGTGACTATAAGAGCTGTCGTGGTTTTGCAGTGACCATACGAGCTGAAGGGGTTGTACAGTGACCATAAGAGCTGCAGGGGTTTTACAGTGACCTTAAGAGCAGTAGTGGTTTTACAGTCACCATAAGAGCTGCAGGGGTTTTACAGTGACCATAAGAGCTGTAGGGGTTTTACAGTGACCATAAGAGCTGCAGGGATTTTACAGTGACCATAAAAGCTGTAGGGGTTTTACAGTGACCATAAGAGCTGTAGTGGTTTTACAGTGACCATAAGAGCTGTAGGGGTTTTACAGTGACCATAAGAGCTGCAGGGATTTTACAGTGACCATAAGAGCTGCAGGGGTTTTACAGTGACCATAAGAGCTGTAGGGGTTTTACAGTGACCATAAGAGCTGCAGGGATTTTACAGTGACCATAAGAGCTGCAGGGATTTTACAGTGACCATAAGAGCTGTAGGTGTTTTACAGTGACCATAAGAGCTGTAGGGGTTTTACAGTGACCATAAGAGCTGCAGGGGTTTTACTGTGACCATAAGAGCTGTAGGGGTTTTACAGTGACCATAAGAGCTGTAGGTGTTTTACAGTGACCATAAGAGCTGTAGGGGTTTTACAGTGACCAGAAGAGCTGTAGGGGTTTTACAGTGACCATAAGAGCTGCAGGGATTTTACAGTGACCATAAGAGCTGTAGTGGTTTTACAGTGACCATAAGAGCTGTAGTGGTTTTACAGTGACCATAAGAGCTGTGGGGGTTTAACAGTGACCATAAGAGCTGTTGGGGTGTTTCAGTGTCCATAAGAGCTGTAGGGGTTTTACAGTGACCATAAGAGCTGTAGGGGTTTTACAGTGACCATAAGAGCTGTAGTGATTTTACAGTGACCATAAGAGCTGTAGGGGTTTTACAGTGACCATAAGAGCTGTAGGGGTTTTACAGTGACCATAAGAGCTGCAGGGATTTTACAGTGACCATAACAGCTGCAGGGATTTTACAGTGACCATAACAGCTGCAGGGGTTTTACGGTGACCATAAGAGCTGTAGTGGTTTTACAGTGACCATAAGAGCTGTAGTGGTTTTACAGTGACCATAAGAGCTGTAGGGGTTTTACAGTGACCATAAGAGCTGTAGTGGTTTTACAGTGACTATAAGAGCTGTAGGGGTTTTACAGTGACCATAAGAGCTGTAGGGGTTTTACAGTGACCATAAGAGCTGCAGGGGTTTTACAGTGACCATAAGAGCGGTAGGGGTTTTACAGTGACCATAAGAGCTGCAGGGATTTTACAGTGACCATAAGAGCTGCAGGGATTTTACAGTGACCATAAGAGCTGCAGGGGTTTTACAGTGACCATAAGAGCCGTAGTGGTTTTACAGTGACCATAACAGCTGCAGGGGTTTTACAGTGACCATAAGAGCTGTAGTGGTTTTACAGTGACCATAAGAGCTGTAGTGGTTTTACTGTGACCATAAGCACTGCAGGGGTTTTACAGTGACCATAAGAGCTGTAGTGGTTTTACAGTGACCATAAGAGCCGTATTGGTTTTACAGTGACCATAAGAGCTGTAGTGGCTTTACAGTGACCATAAGAGATGTAGTGGTTTTACAGTGACCATAACAGCTGCAGGGGTTTTACAGTGACCATAAGAGCCGTAGTGGTTTTACAGTGACCATAAGAGCTGCAGGGGTTTTACAGTGACCATAAGAGCCGTAGTGGTTTTACAGTGACCATAACAGCTGCAGGGGTTTTACAGTGACCATAAGAGCTGTAGTGGTTTTACAGTGACCATAAGAGCTGTAGTGGTTTTACAGTGACCATAAGAGCTGCAGGGGTTTTACAGTGACCATAAGAGCTGTAGAGGTTTTACAGTGACCATAAGAGCTGTAGGCGTTTTACAGTGACCATAAGAGCAGTAGGGGTTTTACAGTGACCATAAGAGCAGTAGGGGTTTTGCAGTGACCATAAGAGCAGTAGGGGTTTTGCAGTGACCATAAGAGCAGTAGGGGTTTTACAGTGACCATAAGAGCAGTAGGGGTTTTGCAGTGACCATAAGAGCTGCAGGGGTTTTGCAGTGACCATAAGAGCTGTAGGGGTTTTACAGTGACCATAAGAGCAGGAGGGGTTTTGCAGTGACCATAAGAGCTGCAGGGGTTTTGCAGTGACCATAAGAGCTGTAGGGGTTTTACAGTGACCATAAGAGCAGTAGGGGTTTTACAGTGACCATAAGAGCTGTTGGGGATTTACAGTGACCATAAGAGCTGTTGGGGATTTACAGTGATGATAAGAGCTGTAGTGGTTTTACAGTGACCATAAGAGCAGTAGGGGTTTTACAGTGACCATAAGAGCTGCAGTGGTTTTACAGTGACCATAAGAGCTGCAGGGGTTTTGCAGTGACCATAAGAGCTGCAGTGGTTTGACAGTGACCAAAGGAGCTGTAGGGGTTTTTCAGTGACCATAAGAGCTGTAGGGGTTTTACAGTGACCATAAGAGCTGTAGTGGTTTTACAGTGACCATAAGAGCTGTAGGTGTTTTACAGTGACCATAGGAGCCGTAGTGGTTTTACAGTGACCATAAGAGCTGTAGTGGTTTTACAGTGACCATAAGAGCTGTACGGGTTTTACAGTGACCATAAGAGCTGCAGAGGTTTTACAGTGACTATAAGAGCTGTAGTGGTTTTACAGTGACCATAAGAGCTGCAGGGGTTTTACAGTGACTATAAGAGCTGCAGTGGTTGTACAGTGACCCTAAGAGCTGTAGGGGTTGTACAGTGACCCTCAGAGCTGCAGTGGTTTTACAGTGACCATAAGAGCTGCAGGGGTTTTACAGTGACCATAAGAGCTGCAGGGGTTTTACAGTGACCATAAGAGCAGTAGTGGTTTTACAGTGACCATAAGAGCTGCAGTGGTTTGACAGTGACCATAAGAGCTGCAGGGGTTTTACAGTGACCATAAGAGCTGTAGTGGATTTACAGTGACCATAAGAGCTGCAGGGGTTTTACAGTGACCATAAGAGCTGTAGTGGTTTTGCAGTGACCATAAGAGCTGTAGTGGTTTTACAGTGACCATAAGAGCTGCAACAATTTTACAGTGACCACAAGAACTGCAGGGGTTTTACAGTGACCTTAAGAGCTGCAGTGGTTTTACAGTGACCATAAGAGCTGCAGTGGTTTTACAGTGACCATAAGAGCTGCAAGGGTTTTACAGTGACCATAAGAGCTGCAAGGGTTTTACAGTGACCATAAGAGCTGTAGTGGTTTTACAGTAACCATAAGAGCAGTAGTCGTTTTACAGTGACCATAAGAGCTGTAGGGGTTTTACAGTGACTATAAGAGCTGTTGGGCTTTTCAGTGACCATATAAGCTGCAGTGGTTTTGCAGTGACCATAAGAGCTCTATGGGTTTTAAAGTGACCATAAGAGCTGTAGTGGTTTTACAGTGACCATAAGAGATGTAGTGGGTTTACAGTGACCATAAGAGCTGTAGGGGTTTTACAGTGACATTAAGAGCTGTAGGGGTTTTGCAGTGAGCATACGAGCAATCGTGGTTTTGCAGTGACCATAAGAGCTGTAGGGGTTTTGCAGTGAGCATACGAGCTGCAGGGGTTTTACAGTGACCATAAGAGCAATCGTGGTTTTACAGTGACCATAAGAGCTGCAGGGGTTTTACAGTGACCATAAGAGCTGCAGTGGTTTTACAGTGACTATAAGAGCTGCAGTGGTCTTACAGAGACCATAAGAGCTGCAGTGGTTTTACAGTGACTATAAGAGCTGCAGTGGTCTTACAGTGACCATAAGAGCTGTAGGGGTTTTACAGTGACCATAAGAGCTGTAGTGGGTTTACAGTGACCATAAGAGCTGGAGGAGTTTTACAGTGACATTAAGAGCTGCAGTGTTTTTATACTGACCATAAGAGCTGTACGGGTTTTACAGTGATCATAAGAGCTGTAGTGGTTTTTGGAGTGACCATAAGAGCTAAAGTGGTTTTACAGTGACCATAAGAGCAGCAGTGGTTTTACAGTGACCATAAGAGCTGCAGTGGTTTGACAGTGACCATAAGAGCTGCAGGGGTTTTACAGTGACCATAAGAGCTGTAGTGGATTTACAGTGACCATAAGAGCTGCAGGGGTTTTACAGTGACCATAAGAGCAGTAGTGGTTTTACAGTGACCATAAGAGCTGTGGTGGTTTTCCAGTGACCATAAGACTGTAGTGGTTTTACAGTGACCATAAGGGCTGTAGGCGTTTACAGTGACCACAAGAGCTGCAGTGGTTTGACAGTGACCATAACAGCTGCAGGGGTTGTCCAGTGACCATAACAGCTGTAGTGGTTTTGCAGTGTCCATAAGAACTGTAGGGATTTTACAGTGACCATAAGAGCTGTAGGGGTTTTACAGTGACCATAAGAGCTGTAGGAGTTTTACAGTGTCCATAAGAACTGTAGGGGTTTTACAGTGACCATAAGAGCTGTAGGAGTTTTACAGTGTCCATAAGAACTGTAGTGGTTTTACAGTGTCCATAAGAACTGTAGGGGTTTTACAGTGACCATAAGAGCTGCAGGGGTTTTACAGTGACCATAAGAGCTGTAGCGGTTTTACAGTGACCACAAGAGCTGCCGGGGTTTTACAGTGACCAAAATAGCTGTAGCGGTTTTACAGTGACAATAACAGCTGTAGTGGTTTTACACTGACCATAAGAGCTGTAAGGGTTTTACAGTGACCATAAGAGCTGCAGTGGTTTTACAGTGACCATAAGAGCTGAAGGGGTTTTATAGTGACCATAAGAGCTGCAGGGGTTTTACAGTGACCATAAGAGCTGCAGGGGTTTTACAGTGACCATAAGAGCAGTAGTGGTTTTACAGTGACCATAAGAGCTGCAGTGGTTTGACAGTGACCATAAGAGCTGCAGGGGTTTTACAGTGACCATAAGAGCTGTAGTGGATTTACAGTGACCATAAGAGCTGCAGGGGTTTTACAGTGACCATAAGAGCTGTAGTGGTTTTGCAGTGACCATAAGAGCTGTAGTGGTTTTACAGTGACCATAAGAGCTGCAACAATTTTACAGTGACCACAAGAACTGCAGGGGTTTTACAGTGACCTTAAGAGCTGCAGTGGTTTTACAGTGACCATAAGAGCTGCAGTGGTTTTACAGTGACCATAAGAGCTGCAAGGGTTTTACAGTGACCATAAGAGCTGCAAGGGTTTTACAGTGACCATAAGAGCTGTAGTGGTTTTACAGTAACCATAAGAGCAGTAGTGGTTTTACAGTGACCATAAGAGCTGTAGGGGTTTTACAGTGACTATAAGAGCTGTTGGGCTTTTCAGTGACCATATAAGCTGCAGTGGTTTTGCAGTGACCATAAGAGCTCTATGGGTTTTAAAGTGACCATAAGAGCTGTAGTGGTTTTACAGTGACCATAAGACATGTAGTGGGTTTACAGTGACCATAAGAGCTGTAGGGGTTTTACAGTGACATTAAGAGCTGTAGGGGTTTTGCAGTGAGCATACGAGCAATCGTGGTTTTGCAGTGACCATAAGAGCTGTAGGGGTTTTGCAGTGAGCATACGAGCTGCAGGGGTTTTACAGTGACCATAAGAGCAATCGTGGTTTTACAGTGACCATAAGAGCTGCAGGGGTTTTACAGTGACCATAAGAGCTGCAGTGGTTTTACAGTGACTATAAGAGCTGCAGTGGTCTTACAGAGACCATAAGAGCTGCAGTGGTTTTACAGTGACTATAAGAGCTGCAGTGGTCTTACAGTGACCATAAGAGCTGTAGGGGTTTTACAGTGACCATAAGAGCTGTAGTGGGTTTACAGTGACCATAAGAGCTGGAGGAGTTTTACAGTGACATTAAGAGCTGCAGTGTTTTTATACTGACCATAAGAGCTGTACGGGTTTTACAGTGATCATAAGAGCTGTAGTGGTTTTTGGAGTGACCATAAGAGCTAAAGTGGTTTTACAGTGACCATAAGAGCAGCAGTGGTTTTACAGTGACCATAAGAGCTGCAGTGGTTTGACAGTGACCATAAGAGCTGCAGGGGTTTTACAGTGACCATAAGAGCTGTAGTGGATTTACAGTGACCATAAGAGCTGCAGGGGTTTTACAGTGACCATAAGAGCAGTAGTGGTTTTACAGTGACCATAAGAGCTGTGGTGGTTTTCCAGTGACCATAAGACTGTAGTGGTTTTACAGTGACCATAAGGGCTGTAGGCGTTTACAGTGACCACAAGAGCTGCAGTGGTTTGACAGTGACCATAACAGCTGCAGGGGTTGTCCAGTGACCATAACAGCTGTAGTGGTTTTGCAGTGTCCATAAGAACTGTAGGGATTTTACAGTGACCATAAGAGCTGTAGGGGTTTTACAGTGACCATAAGAGCTGTAGGAGTTTTACAGTGTCCATAAGAACTGTAGGGGTTTTACAGTGACCATAAGAGCTGTAGGAGTTTTACAGTGTCCATAAGAACTGTAGTGGTTTTACAGTGTCCATAAGAACTGTAGGGGTTTTACAGTGACCATAAGAGCTGCAGGGGTTTTACAGTGACCATAAGAGCTGTAGCGGTTTTACAGTGACCACAAGAGCTGCCGGGGTTTTACAGTGACCAAAATAGCTGTAGCGGTTTTACAGTGACAATAACAGCTGTAGTGGTTTTACACTGACCATAAGAGCTGTAAGGGTTTTACAGTGACCATAAGAGCTGCAGTGGTTTTACAGTGACCATAAGAGCTGAAGGGGTTTTATAGTGACCATAAGAGATGTAGTGGTTTTGCAGTGACCATAAGAGCTGCAGTGGTTTTACAGTAACCATCAGAGCTGTAGGGGTTTAACAGTGACCATAAGAGCTGAAGGGGTTTTATAGTGACCATAAGAGATGTAGTGGTTTTGCAGTGACCATAAGAGCTGCAGTGGTTTTACAGTAACCATAAGAGCTGCAGTGGTTTTACAGCGACCATAAGAGCAGTAGTGGTTTTACAGTGACCATAAGAGCTGTAGGGGTTTTACAGTGACCATAAGAGCTGTAGGGGTTTTACAGTGACCATAAGAGCTGCAGGGGTTTTACAGTGACCATAAGAGTTGCAGGGGTTTTACAGTGACCATAAGAGCTGTAGTGGTTTTACAGTGACCATAAGAGCTGTAGTGGTTTTACAGTGACCATAAGAGCTGTAGGGGTTTTACAGTGACCATAAGAGCTGCAGGGGTTTTACAGTGACCATAAGAGCTGTAGGGGTTTTACAGTGACCATAAGAGCTGCAGTGGTTTTACAGTGACCAAAAGAGCAGTAGTGGTTTTACAGTCACCATAAGAGCTGCAGGGGTTTTACAGTGACCATACGAGCTGGAGGGATTTTGCAGTGACCATAAGAGCTGTAGTGGTTTTACAGTCACCATAAGAGCTGTAGTGGTTTTACAGTGACCATAAGAGCTGCAGGGGTTTTACAGTGACCATAAGAGCTGCAGGGGTTTTACAGTGACCATAAGAGCTGGAGGGATTTTGCAGTGACCATAAGAGCTGTAGTGGTTTTACAGTGACCATAAGAGCTGTAGGGGTTTTATAGTGACCATAAGAGATGTAGGGGTTTTGCAGTGACCATAAGAGCTGCAGTGGTTTTACAGTGACCATATGAGCTGCAGTGGTTTTACAGTGACCATAAGACCTGCAGGGGTTTTACAGTGACCATAAGAGCTGCAGGGGTTTTACAGTGACCAAAAGAGCAGTAGTGGTTTTACAGTCACCATAAGAGCTGTAGTGGTTTTACAGTGACCATAAGAGCTGCAGGGGTTTTACAGTGACCATAAGAGCTGCAGGGGTTTTACAGTGACCATAAGAGCTGGAGGGATTTTGCAGTGACCATAAGAGCTGTAGTGGTTTTACAGTGACCATAAGAGCTGTAGGGGTTTTATAGTGACCATAAGAGATGTAGTGGTTTTGCAGTGACCATAAGAGCTGCAGTGGTTTTACAGTGACCATATGAGCTGCAGTGGTTTTACAGTGACCATAAGAGCTGTAGTGGTTTTGCAGTGACCATAAGAGGTGTAGTGGTTTTGCAGTGACCATAAGAGCTGCAGTGGTTTTACAGTGACTATATGAGCTGCAGTGGTTTTACAGTGACCATAAGAGCTGCAGTGGTTTTACAGTGACCATAAGAGCTGTATTGGTTTTACAGTGACCATATGAGCTGCAGTGGTTTTACAGTGACCATAAGAGCTGTAGGGGTTTTACAGTGACCATAAGAGCTGTAGTGGTTTTACAGTGACCATAAGAGGTGTAGTGGTTTTACAGTGACCATAAGAGCTGTATTGGTTTTACAGTGACCATATGAGCTGCAGTGGTTTTACAGTGACCATAAGAGCTGTAGGGGTTTTACAGTGACCATAAGAGCTGTAGGGGTTTTACAGTGACAATGAGAGCTGTAGTGGTTTTGCAGTGACCATAAGAGCTGTAGTGGTTTTACAGTGACCATAAGAGCTGTAGGGGTTTTACAGCGACCATAAGAGCTGCAGTGATTTTGCAGTGACCATAAGAGCTGCAGTGGTTTTACAGTGACCATAAGAGGTGTAGTGGTTTTACAGTGACCATAAGAGCTGTATTGGTTTTACAGTGACCATATGAGCTGCAGTGGTTTTACAGTGACCATAAGAGCTGTAGGGGTTTTATAGTGACCATAAGAGCTGCAGGGGTTTTACAGTGACCATAAGAGCTGTAGGGGTTTTACAGTGACAATGAGAGCTGTAGGGGTTTTACAGTGACCATAAGGGCTGTAGGGGTTTTACAGTGACCATAAGAGCTGTAGTGGTTTTACAGTGACCATAAGAGCTGTAGGGGTTTTACAGTGACCATAAGAGCTGTAGGGGTTTTACAGTGACCATAAGACCTGTAGGGGTTATACCGTGACCATAAGAGCTGAAGGGGTTTTACAGTGACCATAAGAGCTGCAGTGGTTTTACAGTGACCATAAGACCTGTAGGGGTTATACCGTGACCATAAGAGCTGAAGGGGTATTACAGTGACCATAAGAGCTGTAGGGGTTTTACAGTGACCATAAGGGCTGTAGGGGTTTTACAGTGACCATAAGAGCTGGAGGGGTTTTACAGTGACCATAAGAGCAGAAGGGGTTTTACAGTGACCATAAGAGCTGTAGGGGTTTTACAGTGACCATAAGAGCTGAAGGGGTTTTACAGTGACCATAAGAGATGAAGGGGTTTTACAGTGACCATAAGAGCTGTAGGGGTTTTACAGTGACCATAAGAGCTGTTGGGGTTTTACAGTGACCATAAGAGCTGTAGGGGTTTTACAGTGACCATAAGAGCTGTAGGTGTTTTACAGTGACCATAAGAGCTGTAGGGGTTTTACAGTGACCATAAGGGCTGTAGTGGTTTTACAGTGACCATAAGAGCTGTAGTGTTTTTACAGTGACCATAAGAGCTGCAGTGTTTTTACAGTGACCATAAGAGCTGTAGTGGTTTTGTAGTGACCATAAGAGCTATAGGGGTTTTACAGTGACCATAAGAGCTGTAGTGGTTTTACAGTGACCATAAGAGCTGTAGTGGTTTTACAGTGACCATAAGAGCTGTAGGGGTTTTACAGTGACCATAAGAGCTGTAGGGGTTTTGTAGTGACCATAAGAGCTGTAGGGGTTTTACAGTGACCATA